>NC_045956.1:56700206-56842706 GCF_010909765.2 Amblyraja radiata | reverse complement strand
AGTCTAAAGTCTCAGGTAGGCCGGCAGCATCCATAAAGACTCCTCACACCCTTGTAATGGACTGTTCGAACTACTTCCTTCCGGCAGACGTTACAAGGCCTTCTACACCCGCACCTCCAGACTCAGGAACAGCTTCATTCCCAGAACTATAGCGGCTCTGAACCGGCCCTGCTGAGTGCCCCCCACCCCCCCCCCCCCCCCCCCCCTGGACTGTCTCCCTCGGATGGTCACGTCGCACAGACACATCTGCACTTTAGTCTGTTTTGACTGTTTTACTGTTTTAATGTTCTTTTTACAAACCATGTTCTCGGGATATCTAAATTTAAATGTTATTAGTTATTTAAGATATGACGCCGGATGGAAGCTGCATAACCAAGTCTCGTTGCACTTATGTGCAATGACAATAAAATATATTATTATTATTATTATTATTATTATTATTATTATTATTATTATTATTATATGATCTACTGACTGCAATATTTACAACCCATTGTGCTGTTGTTAAAAGCAAGAATTTCATTGTTCCATTCTGGTGCATATTTTTATACACTCTTGACTCTAACTTGGTGAAGGTTAAAAAGGCCGAAGAGAATTACTGGAAAAAATGCACAGTGGCACAATGGCAGAGCTGCTTCCTCACAGCGGCAGAGACCCGACTTGATCATGACTACGGTTGCTGTCTGTATGGATTTTGTCCGTTCTCCCTGTATGCGCATGGGTTTTCTCCAGGTGCTCAGTTTCCTCACAAATTACAAGGATGTAAGGATTTGTAGGTTAATTGGCTTCTGTAAATTACCCCTAGTGATTAGTATACGAAACTGGGGATAACATGGAACTAATGTCACTGTGTGATCGTTGCCCGGTACAGACTCGGTGGGCCAAAGAGCCTGTTCCCACACTGTATATCTAAACTAAACTAAACTAAGTGAAAACTATGAGGCCTTGTACTTTTATATGTTTTGAAGGAGAAAAGGTGAACCAATGTTCATCTCTGCCTCAGGGGAACCTTAAGTACAATCTTGCATCCATTCCTTCCAGTAATCAGTTTAAGCTCAATAAGGCTGGAAACCAACATGGCAAACTGACTATCTGATGCATTGGCAACTGGTTCTGGTTTCTCTCCATTTGTGTCCAGAATTAGATTATTTCAGTTGCAATGGAGCTTCTAGGCATAAGATTGCCCTGACAGGTCTCAGTTGTGAAAGCACTTGTTGTTTTCCAACCATTCACATGCCACAGAAGACCAAAGTGTTTGACTTATGATTGGAAGAACGTAGAAACAAGAAACCTCAGATGCTAGTTTACACCAAAGGACACAAAGTGCCAGAGTAACTCAACGGGTCAGACAGCATCTCTGGAGAACCTGGATGGGTGACATTTTGGGTCAGGTCCCAACCCTGAAACGTCATCTATCCATCTAAGCCACTAGGGGCGCCACATTGATGGCAGCCTCTGCCTATAGTCTGTCTGTTTTTCTGTCTTTTTTTTATTTTTAGTCAGTTTTAAAAGTTTGTCTTGGACATTTCTTTAGCTTTTCTATGTGGGCGAGGGGGGTAGGGTAAGGGAGAAACCGGTTCCCAGTCACCTCCTGGCGAGGATGCGACTATTCTCCGAGTCGCGTCCTCGCCCCCCACCTCGCGGCCTACCACCTGGATTGGGGCGGCCTTTCCTGCCGGGGACCCGGACCAGAGCTTCAGCAGCGGTGGCGCAGCGCTGGATACATCGCGGAGCGGGCAATTGCTTACCTGGATCGCCGTTGAAGCTCCGGAGTGTTGGGCCTGCTGCTTTAACATCGGAGAGCTTCCAGCGTGGGCGGCGCTGACTTCAACATCGTGGAGTCCTGGGGCCTTTTGCCGAGGGCTGCCAGCATTGAATCTCCGCCCAGCGCGGCCTGTGGACTTCGGGAGCCGCGGACTCCAGTAGGAGGTGGCCGATTCAAATGTCCAAGCCGCTGAGGATGTCCTCCAGTCCCGACGTTGGACTTCCATTACCCTGGTGAGAGGGCCTGAGCATCGGGCCGCCCGTAGCGGCGACAGCGGAGGTTTCGGGAGCCCCCCAACCACGGGAGGACAACAGAGGAGGATGACTGAATTTTGGAGCCTTCCCTCACAGTGGGAAACTTTAATTTCCCTGTGTGGGGATGTCTGTGTTAAAGACTATCGTGTTCTATGCTCTTTATTATTCGTATTGCTCTATGGCGACCACACATTTCACTGTACCAATTGGTACATGTGACAAATAAATGTATCTTGTATCTTGTATCTTCTCCAGATATGCTATTTGACCTGCTGAGTTACTCTGGCACTTTGTGTCCTTTTAGTTATAATTGGATCTTCCTCACACCTTTTAGGTTCCATGATGGGGTGGCACGGTGGAGCAGTGGTGGAGTTGCTGCCTTACTTCGCCAGAGACCTGGATTTGATCCTGACTATGGATACTGTCTGCATGGAGTTTGTACGTTCTCCCTGTGACCACATGGATTTTATCTGGGTGCTACGGTTTCCTCCCATATTCCAAAGATGTACAGATTAGTAGGTTCATTGGCATCAGTAGAATAGTAAATTGTCCCTAGTATGTAGGATAGTGCTAGCATATGGGGTGATCGCTGGTCGGCGCGGACTCAGTGGGCCAAAGGACCTGTTTCCGCGCTGTATCTTTAAAGTCTAATGTCTAAATTCATTAACACCATGGAGATACTACTTCCTCGCCAACCCATTCTGTCCAGCTACTTGCTGCTACTGAAGATAAAGACTTTAAAAAAACATATCCTCTGAGTATCGTGTTCCTCATGTCAGTTTAGGTAATCAGAATAGTTCCCAACCATTGTAAATTTTGCCCTGAATCCAGATACTCTGGGCTCACTGGTGTGTTTTGGAAGTCTATAGGAGTATCTTTGGATGAATTGAGCAGATCTTGGGATAATATATGTTAGCGGCATGCTTGCATTGACCAGCTGAGATTTTACTCTGGTCTCTGCTGCCAGCATTGACATGGCTAAAAGGTTTTGTAATTAATCTCCAGCCTGATGAACGTTCAGAGTTCATGGACAGACCCACTTGCTGAGCAGATGTCCACTGAAGCATTGTTTGAAGACAGATGCTTTAAACTCACCACTTATGGCCAGATACCTGTCAGGCAACCCCCAGATAAGGTGACAAATTGGAGTGAAATAAGATGTGGGATGTAATGGATGTGTTATCCGAGGCAAGACCATGCAGGCAATATTAATGAAAAGGAAATTACTTCCAATCTTTTCAGAAACCTCTACTGAACTTTGCAAATTACTTATCTAAAGCAGGTCTCACCCATTATCACATGATATCTCCTTATGGGAATAATTTTCTTCTCATATGATATATTTAATTAAGATATTAAATATATTTTGGCCTTACATAAGAATTAGTGTGAACACACAAAGTCCATTCCATCTGGTTCAAGAGTCGAGAGTGTTTAACTGTCCAATGTACCAAAAACAGAACAATGAAGCTTTTACTTGCATTAGTGGCACAGTGACGCAGAGGTAGAGCTGCTGCCTCACAGCGCCAGAGACTTGGGTTTGATCCTGACCTTCGGTACTGGCTGAGTGGAGTTTGCCTGTCCTCATGTGACAGCATGGGTTTTCTGCGGTTTCCTCCCACATTCGTGCACGATTGTAGGTTAACTGGCCTCTGTAAATTGCCCTTAGTGTGTAGGATGCAAACGTGGATAATGTAGAACTAGGTTAGGGGGTGATGGATGGTCAGCGAGGACTCGATGGTCCACAGGCTGTGTTTCCCTGCTGTATCTCTGAACTAAACATAATAGGTCTGTAAACACAGTACTCATAGATAACACAATAAAGTGAACAACTCAATAACATTTTAAAAGCAATATTATTGCAAAAAGCCCAAAGTTCTTACAGTTCACACTTCATAGTTTCGATAGAGCTAGTAGAGTTCAAAAGCCTGATAATTGTTAGGAAGAAGCTGTTCTACCTGGTGGTCCAGGTTTCCAGATTCTGTACCTTCTTCCTGATGGCACAAGTGAAATGAGAGCATGGCCAGGGTGGGTCCTTGATAATGCTGGCTGCCTTTTTGAGGAAGATCCTTTCCATAGGGGTGAGGTCAGTTCTTGTGATGGACCTCTTGTGGGGAGAGGGGGGGGGGGGGGGTTGTCCACCACAATTTGCACTCTCCTCGTTCCTGGGGTTTAGAATTGCTGAGCCAGGCCATGAACCGATGGTTCAACCCTGCTTGCATTCCTTCTCCATATAGCCCCAGCATTCTTTATAGACCAGTGATCACTCACTGTGCCTACCAGTTGCAACCAGGTAACGGCACAAGTCGGGCTGGTAGCCTTGACCCGACCTGAAGGCTTGGCGGAAAGGGGAACCCGTCCCAAGCGCCCGAAGGCTCCGCCAACCGCACAACCGGGAGGGAGCTGCCAGAGACGTCGGACGCGAGGGACAAGAGCCAGTAGGAGGGTGAACAGGGATAATGCCTCCAGCGCCTTCAAGGTCAGCTGCAGGAGGCGACCCCAGGACACAAAGATGGCCGGGCAAGGAGAGGGACGTCGGTTCACAGACTGATCGAGTCAAAGGCGATGGAGGGAGGCCTTGCAGCAGTCTGGGACTCATCTGGGTTGGGGACTGCTCCAGTCCACCTAGCGTGTGGGTAGACTGGACTTTGGACTTTGGAAATGGTGCCTAAACATGACGGCGCCTGCAAAAAGAATTTCACTGTGCAGTTGCACATGTGACGAAAAAAGCACCATTGACCTCTCAACGGCATCAGCAACATAACCAGACTCTGTCTGAATGGCTCCCACCTATGGCTACCCTGAGCAAAAGCTTGTTTCTCATGGTTAGCCAGTGCCATAGCCACAGTACTGCCGCACTTCATCCAATGCCACATCAGGATATCTTGAATCACAAAACCATAAATCTTTTATAATATTTATGATGAAGTATGGGAACAGAAATTTCCTTTGGCACTTTAACAAATTATTAAACAAATTGTTATTAAAACTGTATTTGAGCTAGTTTGGGGCTGCATAGTGGCGCAACGCTGGAGTTGTTGCCTTATGTCCCTGTCCCACTTAGGAAACCTGAACGGAAACCTCTGGAGACTTTGCGCCCCACCCAAGGTTTCCGTGCAGTTCCCGGAGGTTTTTGTCAGTCTCCCTACCTGTTTCCACTACCTGCAACCTCCGGCAACCACCTGCAACCTCCGGGAACCGCACGGAAACCTTGGGTGGGGCGCAAAGTCTCCAGTGGTTTCCGTTCAGGTTTCCTAAGTGTTACAGCGCCAGAGGCCCGGGTTCTATCCTAACTATGAGTGCTTCTGTACAGAGTTAGTACGTTCTCCCCATGATTTCCTGGGTTTTCTCTGTGTGCTCCGGTTTTCTTCCACATTTCAAAGACGTGCAAGTTTGTAGGTTAATTGGCTTTGGTAAAATTGTAAATTATCCCTAGTCTATAGGATTAGGTCAGTGTACAATGTGATCGCTGGTCAGCGGGGACCCGTTGAGCTAAAGGGCCTATTTCTGCTATGTATCTAATGTCTAAAGTTGGCCAGCGTTCAGATGTTTGAAATAAATTATTTTTCAAAAGCAGAATAAATAATAAAAATTAAATATTTTTTATTAAATATAATAAGAAAGAACATAGAACAGTACAGATCAGGAACAGACCCTTTGGCCCACTAGGTCTGTGCTGAGCATGAGGGCAAGGTAAACTAAACTCCTCCGCATGCATGTGATCCATATCTCTCCATTCCCTGCATATCCATGTGCCTATCCAAAAGCCTCGTGAATGGTCATGTCATGTCTGCCTCCACCATCACCCTAGCAGCATGTTCTGGGCATCCACCATATTCTGTCTAAAAATCATAACCTGTACACCTCCTTTAAACTTTGCCTTGCTCATATTATAGATATGCCCTCTCGTCTCAATGGTTCTGACTGCTAACCCTTCCATAATTTTATATACTTCGATCAATTCTCACCTCAGCCTCGACGCTCCAGAGAAAACAATCCAAGTTTGTCCAGCCTCCCCATATAGATGATCCCCCTAATCCAGCCAGCATTTTGGGCAACCTTTTCAAAGCCTCCACATCCGTCCTGAACTCTATAAAATTCAATTTATTCAGCACTTCGTCCCTTGTGGAGTCAGTCACTTTCTATTTCAAACCGCTTGTAACATTTAACTAAAATTATATCTAAACCAACTGAGGCGTGAAAATAATAACGCTGTTTAAGTCAGTGATAATTAAAATATAAAGATGACCACGTGGTACGTGGCCACGGACATTATATTCGGATTGTGCAATCATTAGGGAGTCTTGTGAAAATACCCAGGACTGATTAACAGTTTGACACCTTCCGCACTTCCTCGATGCGACACAGCTGAATCTATTTTAAAGAAAGACTCTAATCGGAATCAACCCTCAGTGATGTGCTCGCCTCAATAATATTTCCAAAGTTAATGAGCATGGAAGCTAAAGGAACAAGAAGAATATGGTTGGAATCCCGATTAGCGTACGCCGGGGGCACCTTGTTTCTACATTTGACTAATGTCACAACTGACTCTTACTCATTCGGTTTCCAAGTGGATCAGCCATTTATTTCAGATTGATGATTTCAATTCACTACAAGAACACACGTAAAATATAAATCAGTGAAATGTATAAATCAACAGAGAGGAAACAGACAATACACCGCAGGAAGCCAAAATAACTACGAAAGCGACCGATAATGTCAACTGCTACAAGTAAAAAGCTTTCTGTTCCCGCAGATTTAACAGAGCATGATTATCCCAACAAGGATGTCCCTTTCTTTCTTTTTAATTATTGTCTTGACTTTGCAGACAAATAAAGCACATTTGAGAGTGCAGAATATAGTTCTCAGCATTATGGCGCATCAGTTCCAGTTAAAGTCCTCAATGTGGTAGAGGTGAATCAGACAGTACACTAGCTTATGGAAGGACCGTTCGAAAGCCTGATAGCAGAGGGGAAGAAGCTGTTCCTGAGTCTGGTGGTGCGCACTTTCAAGCTTCTCTACCTTCTGCCAGATGGGTGCAGAGAGTAGGAGGATACCTGAAGCAGCGTAAAGTGTAGATGGAGTCAATGCTGGGAATGAAAGGAATGCTGTCAAGTACAGCACAGGAACAGGTTCTTTGGCCCACAATGTCTAATACTCCTGTCCCACGGTGCGAGTTCATTCCAAGAGCTCTCCTGAGTTTAAAAAAAAAACAAACTCGTGGTAAGCAGGGAGAATGAACGTAGCGGGTACATCGGAGCTCGGGGACGTCTCTTAGCGCTAATGGCAGGTACGCGGGAAGACTCGCGAACGGCAGGTAAGCACGGGAAGGCTCGTGAAGATTTTTCAACATGATAAAAAATGCCCACGAGAGCCCCGAGTACCGACGAGTGGCCATTACCGTAAATCTCCGAGTTCGAATTAGGGCAAACTCGGGAGAACTCTTGGAATGAACTCATACCGTGGGACAGGGGTTTAAGCCATATATAATGTACATCAAATGTATCAATTAATAGGGAGAAACTATTTCATCTTTGTAGGGTAGCAACTCCTCCCTCATTGATAAATCTTTGAGTATTTGTTATTATTGGGTGCAGAGAGTATAAGCTTTTAGTTTGATTGAGGTTGAATGCATTATTGAGATGATGCAGTGAATTCAGTGGCCACTTATTTACTGATTTAGGGGCGGCACAGTGGCCCAGCTGGTAGAGCTGTTGTATGACATTACCAGAAATCTGGGTTAAATGCTCTCCTCCAGTGCTGTCCTCCTGGGTTAAATGCTCTACTCCAGTGTGGAGTTTGCATGTTCTCCCTATGAACATGTAGATTTCCTCCGGGTGCTCCCGTTTCCTCCAATATCCCAAAGCGGTGCGGGATTGTAGGTTAATTGGCCTCTGTAAATTGTCCCCAAGTGTGTAGGGAGTGGATGGGAAAGTGGGATAACATTGAGCTAGTGTGTACGGGTGATCGATGGTCGGTGTCGACTCAGCGGGACAAAGGGCTTGTTTATATGCTATATCTCTAAACTTGACGGCTGATCAAATCAAGTTCTAAGCTGCTGCAGGGCCTCTAGTGGCCCCCTCTACCGACAACTCGATCCAGATACATGTATTCCCAAACACACCATCCCTCGCTTCACACGCCCACGGCTAAGCCTCCATGCCCATGAGAGTCAGGTTAACATCAGGACGCATGAAATCACTACATCATCTCACAGGGCAGCGCAGTGGTGCAACAATAGGGTTGCTGCCTTACAGCACCACAGACCCGGGTTAGACCTTGACTATGGGTGCTGTCTGTACAGAGTTTGTATGGTCCTCCTGTGACTGCCCGGGTTTTCTCCGAGATCTTCGGTTTCCTCCCACACTCCAAAGACGGACAGGTTTGCAGGTTATTTGGCTTCTGTAAATTGTACATTGTCTCCAGTGTGTAGGATAGTGCTAGGTAGGGTGTGATCGCTGGTCATCGTGGACTCGGTGGGCTGAAGGGCCTTTTTCTGCACTGTATCTCCAAAGTCCAAAGTCTCCTCGTCACAGCCCATTTTTCAGAGCGGTTCTGATGTTTGCTGATGGAATGCTGCAAATATTGGACAATGAAGGTCACTAGGGACAAGTTATAACTTACAGAAGCCAATTAACCTACAACCCTGAACATTACTGGAGTGTGAGAGGAATCAGGATCATCCAGAGGAAACCCACGTGGTCACAGGGAGAACTTACAAACTCCAAACAGACAGCACCCGAGGTCAGGATCAAAGCAGGATCTCTGGCGCAGCAAGGCAGCAAAACTACCGCAACTAATCAATCCCTTGATTAGAACTCGTGCTGATAAGAGAAGATGGGCTATGTATAGAAACAGAGATAAGCAGGGATCATTGCATCCAAGTATAATTCTGGTTTGTGCAGAATGGGGCAAGCAATGTCAGAGAAGTGAAACATGTTTTTGCATAAATCCCACCCAGATTAATGTTCCTGATTGTCAGCATTCATCCGAGGCCAGTAAATGACTTCTGGAGACATAGGGGACTGCAGATGGCTTCTGGAGATGTCTTATGGCTGCTTTAGATTATGCTGGGGCTCATATGAACATCTTGCATCCCATCTCTGCATAACATCTACTGCTTCCATGAATATCAATGTAGACTGAACATTTAATTCCTTTCATTGTCATCCTTGCCATTGAAACAGGTATTTGCTGAATATTAATCCCACAACCTCTGTCATGTATTACCACTGTAAAACAAGCTGTTTTAAGGACACGCAGTTATTGATATGCAAATTCTCCAGACCTTTACTTCTGTATATCATCTGATATTAGACTTCTAAATCTATGATTCTCACGCTGCCATTTACTATGTGGATTCGGTTTTCTCTCTCTCGGTATTTGTAAAAATTTGTAGTTTCAATTAGATGCTGCTGTATTTTGTGGACACCACATTCGCACAAAAGATTACCAGAGAGGCTTGCTTTCTCCATCTAAATCTTCACTATCTTTAGCTAGACACACTCTTCTTTGTTTAGTTTAGTTTAGAGATAGGGTATGGAAACAGGCCCTTCAGCCCACCAAGACCGCATCGACCAGTGATCACCCATACACTAGTTCTATCCTGCACGCTAGGGGCAATTTACTGAGGCCAATTGTTTACCTGCAAACCTGCACGTCATTTGAATGTGGGAGGAAACCGGAGAACCCAGAGACAACATGGTCAGCCAGAGAACGTACAAACTCCGACAGACAACATCCGAATTCGGGAATCAAACCCGGGCCTCTGGCTCTGTAAGGATGAAACTCTGTCGCTTCGCCACCGTGCTGCTAACAGATTCTTTGTGAACAGTAGATACTGTGGTTGGTTTGCTGGTGTTCATGAGATCATAAGACATAGGATCAGAATTAGGCCATTCGGCTCATCAAGTCTACTCCCTATTCAATCATGGCTGATCTATTTTTCACTCTTAACCCCATTCTCCTGCCTTCTTCTGTAACTTTTGATGCCCTTACTAATCAAGAAACATCAAAAAAAAAAACAATGACTTGGCCTCCACAGCCGTCTGTGGCAATGAATTCCACAGATTCACCACCCTCTGGCTAAAGGAATTTCTCCTCTGTTGTGACCCACCGCAGTAAGGTTAACAGGTTTTTCCAATGACTTGCCCCCTCTCTTGCTGCCACTGTTTTGGTTCGATTCATACAGCACGGAAACAGACCCTTCATCCCATCTCATCCCATCTCATCCCATCTCATCCCATGCCGACCAAGATGCACATCTAACCTCATTTGCCAGCGTTTGACCAGTATCCCTCTCCAACCTTATGTCCAGTTCAATACCCCCAGTTGCTGTTAAGAGGTTTTGAACACCATATCCAATAGGTTTGAGACATTTAAGGCATTTGGACTTCCACTGGATCAGTTATATAGCAATTCAACACAAGTTAAGGGCCTGTGCCACTTGGCAATTTTTTTGGCGTCTGCCGGCATCTTTGACTAACACATCAGGTCACCGAAAAATTTGCGGCATGATGCAGAGTGACGCACTGTGTTTTTTCAAGTGTCGCAACATTTTTTTGAAATGGATTTTGAAATGTTCAAAATCTTTTGGCGACACTGATATGATACCGGCAGTCGCTGAAAAAAATCACTAAATGAGACAGGCCCTTTAATGGTTGAATTAAGTTGCCCTGCACTAACACACATCTTATCACATCCTGTAAAGGGCCTGTCCCACGAGCATGCGACTGCATGCGGCAAGCGCGACCAAACCGGAAGCGGGGGCCGCGCGGAGGTCGCGTGATCCCCGTACAGGGCTTGTCCCACGAGCATGCGACTGCATGCGGCAAGCGCGACCAAACCGGAAGCGGGGGCCGCGCGGAGGTCGAGTGATCCCCGTACAGGGCTTGTCCCACCAGCATGCGACTGCATGCGGCGAGCGCGACCAAACCGGAAGCGGGGGCCGCGCGGTGGTCGAGTGATCCCGTACGAGTTGACGTGAAGTTCGAGCGAAGTCCGCGGGAAGTTCGCGCTAGGTGTACGCCGTCAAGAAGCTGCGTACGGCGTCAAGACGCTGCGTATGGAATCGAGACGCTGCACGCGCCCGTTGAGGCGGTGTGTACGGCCTCAATGTGACTGCGGGCCGGCAGGCCGTTGCCGTGCAGAATGTTTGAACACGGTCAGTTTTTCGGAGCCCCGCGCGATGTCGGCACCAGCTCCGCACAACTCCATACGGCTCCGGCGATCAAAGTGGGACCGGCCCCGCGAGGCCGTATGACTCAAGCGACCACAGGCCCTTAATGAGGCGACTACAATTGCCCACTCTTTGTGTATAAGTAGTGTACACCACAAACACCCCATTCTTTTCAATCTCTTTTCCACTTGTAAATCTATTTATCCAGTACTCTGGTATTTAGATTTAGATTAGATTTAGATTTAGATTATACCTTTAATAATCCTTTTCAGGAAATTACAGTGCCACGACAGCTTCAAGACAAACATAACACCACACATTTCCTCAAATGGCTTCCATACTTAACACGTTAAAATACGTTAAAATACAAGTTAAAATACAATTAATTAAAAAAAAGTGCAATTATTTATGCGCATTATAAAGTCTTATAGCAGCTGGTAAACAGGACTTCCTATATCTCTCCGTTTTGCACATTGGTGCAATCAGCCTCTGACTGAAGATGCTGCTCTTGATCACCTTCAGGGCATGGAGTGGGTGAGTGGGGTTTGTCATTATAGAACCTAGTTTATTTAGAGTTCTGGCCTCTGCCACCTGCTGGACCGTTCGTTGCTCAGCCCCGACCACTGAGCCGGCCTTCCTGATTAGTTTGTCCAGTCTGTTTTTATCCGCTATACGGGCGCCATCTCCCCAACAGGCCACAGCAAAAAACAGAGCACTGGCCACCACTGAATGGTAGACACTGCACAGTAGGGGTTGGCAGATATTAAATGACCTCAGCCTCCTTAAAAAATACAGTCGGCTTTGTCCCTTCCTGTACACCGCCTCCATATGACACTTCCAGTTCAGCTCACTGTCAAGCTGCACCCCAAGGTACCTGTGATTAGCGACCACCTCCACCTCAGTGCCCTTAATGGTGATCGGCGTTGCTTGAGTCCTCCTCCTCCCCCTCCTGAAGTCCACAACTATCTCCTTTGTTTTTTTGGTGTTAAGATGGAGGTTATTGTGTGCGCTCCACTCCACAAAGTTACTTATTATGTCTCTGTATTCCTCCTCATTGCCCCCTTTAATGAGGCCGACAACAGCTGTATCATCCGAAAACTTCTGCAAAAAGCAGCTGTTGGTGTTACATTGGAGATCCGCTGTGTAGATGGTAAACAGGAACGGAGCCAGCACAGTTCCTTGTGTTCTCCCTTCATTCTACTTTTGTACGTGCGTTTAGTTTGATTGTATTCATGTATAGTATTGTCTGATTTGATTGGACAATTTAACTCAGTTTACTTTATTTTAGTTTATTGTCACATGTACCAAGGATACAGTGAAAAGCTTTTGTTGCGTGCTAACCAGTCAGTGGAAAGACAATACATGATTATAATCGAGCCTACACAAAAAAGCTGGAGAAACTCAGCGGGAGCAGCAGCATCTATGGAGCGAAGGAAAAAGGCAACGTTTCGGGCCGAAACCCTTCTCGAGCCATTCACACGATAAACGGATTAACGTGAATAATGGTTAGTGCAATGGAAAATATAGAACGCAAACAAAAGCTTTTCCCTGTAGCAAAACAAGGAACTGCAGATGCAGTTTAAGACACAAAAGGACACAAACTGCTGGAGTAACTCAGCAGGTCTGACAGCAACTCTGGAGAACATGGAAAGGTGACATTTCCGGTTGAGACCCTTGTTCAGTCCTGAACCTCGGTACATGTGACAATAATAAACCTCAACCGACTCCTGTTAAAGCCAGTACATCATTTTATGGTTGTTCAGCATGTTTTTATATATTCTATACCGCTGTTGATGAAATCCAGAATTGTGTATGCCTTATTAGTCACTTTCTCGTCTTACCTGATAGTTCTCAATAATTTGTGCACACATACTCCCTCTGCATTCCTTTTAGAACCATCTATTTTATTCTATGTTCCTAATTCCTCCTACCAATATAGATAATGTCACATCTCTCCGCATTAAATCCCATCTGCTGTGCATCCACCCATTTCACTAACCTGTTTTATATCCTGCAGCAATCTAACACCCGCTTCTAAATGCTCAACACTGCCAAGTTTTCGTGTCATCTGCAAATTTAGAAATTGTAGCTCGATCACTGATGTAGATCGAAACATTTAATGACACACACAAATATTTGGGGAATGCAGTTGGTCTGAAAAGCAGTCATTGGCGGCACAGTGGAACAGCTGGGAGAGCTGCTGCCTCACAGCGCCAGAGACATCTGGTTTGATCCTGAACTCGGGTACTGTTGTTAATCCTGGCCAGATTGGAGAGGCTAGGACTAAAATTGAGTAAAGGCTTCAGGGCTGCTAGGCCATTTGGTCAATTTGAAAGTGCTCTGTAGAAATGGGACAAGCTACAGAATGGTGCCAGTTTGTCCAGAGTCTAGATCTGAGCTGCAGGAAGAGAATGGGAACATCTGCAGACCCTGACAATTAGGTGCAAAATGCATAGATTGGATTGGAAGAATGCAAACCAGACATACACGTAAATAATTGTAATTGTAAATAATGTTGCAAAGCTTTACTTTACTAAATGTTGATTGGATTAAGTATTGAGCCTTGTCTGATTTTAATGCATATCAGGGCAAATGTTGCAATGTTCATTTCCTCTGAGAAACATTGTTTCAATACAATGCATTAGCCACTGTATTATTGGGTTTAGGAAATGTCTGTCATGTACGGGGTTAATCGATATCTGTAATTGGATTATTAAGAAACCACCCCCATGAGGTTCGGCCCCTCGAGATCCAGGGACCTATAAAAGTCAGCTGCCACGAGGTCCTGCATCGATCTTCTGGGAGAGCGCTTGGGACTGCGTGACCTTCTGGAGTGTCTCTGTTTGAGCGAAGCCTAGAGGGCTTGATCGGCCAGATACAAGGATCGAACCCGTGGTGGTTAGGTACAGTAGTTGAACTGTAATTGTGTTTTGTCAAAATAAAGATTAGTTGCGCAAGTGCTTGATTCAGTGGTTTTTGACGGAAAATAGACTGGGGAGAAGCTTAGAACGAGCTATTTACATTGTATGTCTGGAGTGACAGCGATGGATTCCCTCCAGGTGCTCTGGTTTCCTCCCATGTCCCAAAGACATGCAAGTTTGTTGGTTAATTGGCCTTTGTAATTTGCCCTAGTGTAGGTAGATGTAACACTGGGATAGCATAGAACTAGTGTTATCAGGTGATCGATGGTTGTCATGGCTTCGATGGGCTGAAGGGCCCACTTCCAAACTGTCTTTCAATCAAATCATCCTTGTGTGTTATGTAGATAATTCCATATCCTCGCCATCAATAATGACACAGTGCTGGAGTAACTCAACGAGTCAAGCAGCATCTCTGGAGAACATGTTGGACCAGAACTGAATCAGTCTGAAGAGGGATTTTGACCCAAAACGTCACCTATCCATATCCACCAGAGATGCTGCTTGATCCACTGAGTTACTCCAGCCTGAAGAAGGGTCCCGACCCAAAACGTCCCTTATCCACGTCTACCAGAGATGCTGCCTGTCCTGCTGAGTTACTCCAGCATTGTGTGTCTTTCCTTGGTAAAACTGCATCTGTAGTTCCTTGTTTCTACATCCTCACTATCAATATTCCTTATACACGTTTGTTTAAACTTTGTTGATAAGCCAATCAAGGATCTTCCAGTGTATCCACAATATAACCATGGATAGGAATCGCATGAAATGCATTCACATGATGCCAACTGCTCTGAACGTTAGACCTCATTTGGACTACGCAGTTGCAGCTTGGGACCCATACACAGATAAAAACATTTCATCCATCGAACGTGTCCAAAGACAGGCCGCTCGATTTGTTACTAACACCTATGAGAGAGAAGCGAGTGTCACCAAATTTCTGAATTCTCTGGGGTGGAACCCTCTCCAAGACAGACGTGAAGCTCACCGTTTGACCTGTTTTTACAAAATGTTAAATGGTCAGCTAGACATAGATCACAAGACCTACACCAACCCCAAACCAATTAGGAGCAGACGAGGGCATTCGATCCAATTTGTGATCCCAGCTACAAAGACAGATGTATACAGCAATTCGTTCTTCCCACGCACAATTAAAGCATGGAATAATCTCCACCAAACTATAGTTACCCAACTAGATGCCACTAAATTTAAAGTAGCACTTTCTTCCCAATAACCCTTTTCTGGCTTAATCCCTCCCTTCACCACCTCCAGTTTAAATTCCAGTTGCAATATTTTGGAGGACCAAGTAACCAAGAACCAAGAAGAACCAAGAACAAGGCTGCAGGAAATGCAGCGTTGTGACGCAGACCAGTCCATCACACAAGCCAGCCTCCACAACATCAACTCCATGTACACTTTACATTGCCTCAGGGAAACAGCTGGTCTTTGGAACAAAAGTGTGATTGATGACCATTATAATGCATTGAAAGAGGAACTTGGTGTTGACAATGACCACAGCAATTCACTGAAAGAGGAACTTGGCTTCGCGAAGTTCTTGTTTCAGTGAATTACAATGATTATTGGAAATATAATAGCACTGATGAGGGGAAATTCACACGGACTTTACGAGAATTGAAAATCAACACGATGAGATAAAGCTGACTAGGGTATTTGCTCTGGAACTATGGAGAGACAGAAGGAAGATTTATTTGACATACATTAATAAGGTGCATTCAGAAAGTATTCAGACCCATTCACTTTTTCCACATTTTGTTACATTACAGCCTTATTCTAAAATGGATTAAATTCTTTTTTTTTATCATCAATCTACACGCAATACCCCATAATAAAAAAGTGAAAACAGGTGTTTCGAAATGTTTACAAAGTACTGAAATATCACATTTACATAAGTATTCAGACCCTTTACTCTGTACTTTGTTGAGGAACCTTTGCAGCGATTACAAAGCCTCAAGTCTTCTTGGGTATGATGCTACAAGCTTGGCACATCTGTATTTGGGTAATTTATCCCATTCTTCTCTGCAGATCTTCTCAAGCTATTTTCAGGTCCCTCCAGAGATGTTCGATCGGGTTTAAGTCTGGGCTCTGGCTGGGCCACTCAAGGACATTCACAGACACGTCACAAAGCCACTCCCGAGTTGACTTGGCTGTGTGCTTAGGGTCGTTGTCCCGTTGGAAGGTGAATCTCCGTCCCAGTCTGAGGTCCAGAACGCTCTGGAGCAGGTTTTCATCAAGGATCTCTCTGTACTTCACTCCGTTTATCTTTCTCTCAATCCTGACTAGTCTCCTAGTTCCTGCCGCTGAAAAACATCCCCACAGCATCATGCTGCCACCACCATGCTTCACCATATGTATGGTATTGGCCAGGTGATGAGCGGTGCCTGGTTTCCTCCAGACGTGACGCTTGGCATTCAGGCCAAATAGTTCAATCTTGGTTTCATCAGACCAGAGAATCTTGTTTCTCATGCCTTTTGGCAAACTCCAAGCGGGCTGTCATGTGCCTTTTACTGAGGAATGGCTTCCACCTGGCCCCTCTACCATAAACATAGAAACATAGAAACATAGAAAATAGGTGCAGGAGTAGGCCATTCGGCCCTTCAAGCCTGCACCGCCATTCAATATGATCATGGCTGATCATCCAACTCAGTATCCCGTACCTGCCTTCTCTCCATACCCTCTGATCCCCTTAGCCACAAGGAGCCACATCTAACTCCCTCTTAAATATAGCCAATGAACTGGCCTCGACTACCCTCTGTGGCAGAGAGTTCCAGAGATTCACCACTCTCTGTGTGAAAAAAGTTCTTCTCATCTCGGTTTTAAAGGATTTCCCCCTTATCCTTAAGCTGTGACCCCTTGTCCTGGACTTCCCCAACATCGGGAGCAATCTTCCTGCATCTAGCCTGTCCAACCCCTTAAGAATTTTGTAAGTTTCTATAAGATCCCCTCTCAATCTCCTAAATTCTAGAGAGTATAAACCAAGTCTATCCAGTCTTTCTTCATAAGACAGTCCTGACATCCCAGGAATCAGTCTGGTGAACCTTCTCTGCACTCCCTCTAGGGCAATAATGTCCTTCCTCAGATTTGGAGACCAAAACTGTACGCAATACTCCAGGTGTGGTCTCACCAAGACCCTGTACAACTGCAGTAGAACCTCCCTGCTCCTATACTCAAATCCTTTTGCTATGAAAGCTAACATACCATTCGCTTTCTTCACTGCCTGCTGCACCTGCATGCCCACTTTCAATGACTGGTGTACCATGACACCCAGGTCTCGCTGCATCTCCCCTTTTCCTAGTCGGCCACCATTTAGATAATAGTCTGCTTTCCTGTTTTTGCCACCAAAATGGATAACCTCACATTTATCCACATTATACTGCATCTGCCAAACATTTGCCCACTCACCCAGCCTAACCAAGTCACCTTGCAGTCTCCTAGCATCCTCCTCACAGCTAACACTGCCCCCCAGCTTAGTGTCATCCGCAATCTTGGAGATATTGCCTTCAATTCCCTCATCCAGATCATTAATATATATTGTAAATAGCTGGGGTCCCAGCACTGAGCCTTGCGGTACCCCACTAGTCACTGCCTGCCATTGTGAAAAGGACCCGTTTACTCCTACTCTTTGCTTCCTGTTTGCCAGCCAGTTCTCTATCCACATCAATACTGAACCCCCAATGCCGTGTGCTTTAAGTTTGTATACTAATCTCTTATGTGGGACCTTGTCGAAAGCCTTCTGGAAGTCCAGATACACCACATCCACTGGTTCTCCCCTATCCACGCTACTAGTTACATCCTCGAAAAATTCTATAAGATTCGTCAGACATGATTTACCTTTTGTAAATCCATGCTGACTTTGTCCAATGATTTCACCACTTTCCAAATGTGCTGCTATCCCATCTTTAATAACTGACTCTAGCAGTTTCCCCACTACCGATGTTAGACTAACTGGTCTGTAATTCCCCGTTTTCTCTCTCCCTCCCTTCTTAAAAAGTGGGGTTACGTTTGCTACCCGCCAATCCTCAGGAACTACTCCAGAATCTAAAGAGTTTTGAAAAATTATCACTAATGCATCCACTATTTCTGGAGCTACTTCCTTAAGTACTCTGGGATGCAGCCTATCTGGCCCTGGTGATTTATCGGCCTTTAATCCATTCAATTTACCCAACACCACTTCCCGACTAACCTGGATTTCACTCAATTCCTCTATCTCCTTTGACCCGCGGTCCCCTGCTATTTCCGGCAGATTATTTATGTCTTCCTTAGTGAAGACGGAACCAAAGTAGTTATTCAATTGGTCCGCCATATCCTTGTTCCCCATGATCAACTCACCTGTTTCTGACTGCAAGGGACCTACATTTGTTTTAACTAATCTCTTTCTCTTCACATATCTATAAAAACGTTTGCAGTCTGTTTTTATGTTCCCTGCCAGTTTTCTTTCATAATCTATTTTCCTTTTCCTAATTAAGCCCTTTGTCCTCCTCTGCTGGTCTCTGAATTTCTCCCAGTCCTCTGGTATGCTGCTTTTTCTGGCTAATTTGTACGCATCATCTTTTGCTTTGATACCATCCCTGATTTCCCTTGTTATCCACGGATGCACTACCTTCCCTGATTTATTATTTTGCCAAACTGGGATGAACAATTTTTGTAGTTCATCCATGCAGTCTTTAAATACCTTCCATTGCATATCCACCGTCAACCCTTTTAGAACTAATTGCCAGTCAATCTTGGCCAATTCACGTCTCATACCCTCAAAGTTACCTTTCTTTAAGTTCAGAACCGTTGTTTCTGAATTAACAATGTCACTCTCCATCCTAATGAAGAACTCAACCATATTATGGTCACTCTTGCCCAAGGGGGCACGCACAACAAGACTGCTAACTAACCCTTCCTCATTACTCAATACCCAGTCTAGAATAGCCTGCTCTCTCGTTGGTTCCTCTACATGTTGGTTTAGATAACTATCCCGCATACATTCCAAGAAATCCTCTTCCTCAGCACCCCTGCCAATTTGATTCACCCAATCTATATGTAGATTGAAGTCACCCATTATAACTGTTTTGCCTTTGTTGCACGCATTTCTAATTTCCTGTTTGATGCCATCCCCAACTTCACTACTACTGCTAGGTGGCCTGTACACAACACCCACCAGCGTTTTCTGCCCCTTAGTGTTTCGCAGTTCTACCCATACCGATTCCACATCCTCCAAACTAATGTCCTTCCTTTCCAGTGCGTTAATCTCCTCTCTAACCAGCAACGCTACTCCACCACCTTTTCCTTTCTCTCTATCCCTCCTGAATATTGAATATCCCTGGATGTTCAGCTCCCAGTCTTGGTCACCCTGGAGCCATGTCTCCGTGATCCCGACTATATCATAATCATTAATAGCTATCTGCACGTTCAACTCATCCACCTTATTACGAATGCTCCTTGCATTGAGACACAAAGCCTTCAGGCTTGTTTTTACAACGCTCTTACCCCTTATACAATTATGTTGAAAAGTGGCCCTTTTTGATTTTTGCCCTGGATTTGTCTGCCTGCCACTTTTACTTTTCACATTGCTACCTATTGCTTACGCCCGCATTTTACACCCCTCTGTTTCTCTGCTCACCCATTTAAGAACCCCACCACCTCTTATTCTCTGTTTATTATTGTTTTCTTCTTTCCCCCCTACATGTTGGGTCTGAATGCTTTCCTTCTCTGCCTCCTGCCTCACACACTGTCTAATAGCTTTTTCTATTTGAGTCCCTCCCCCCAACCATTCTAGTTTAAAGTCTCCCCAGTAGACTTTGCAGATCTCCCCGCCAGGATATCGGTCCCCCTCAGGTTCAAGTGCAACCCATCCTTTTTGTACAGGTCGCACCTTCCACAAAAGAGGTCCCAATGATCCAGAAATTTGAATCCCTGCCCTCTGCACCAGTCCTTCAGCCACACATTTATCCTCCACCTTGCTCCATTCCTACTCTCACTGTCGCGTGGCACAGGCAGTAATCCCGAGATTGTTACCTTTGCTGTCCTACTCTTTAACTCCCCTCCTAACTCCCTAAATTCTCCTTTCAGGACCTCTTCTCTTTTTTTACCTATGTCATTGGTACCTATATGTACCACGACCTCGGGCTCCTCTCCCTCCCCTTTCAGGATATCTTGGACACGTTGAGACACATCACAGACCCTGGCACCAGGGAGGCAAACTACCATCCGGGTCTCCCGACTGCGTCCACAGAATCGCCTGTCTGACCCCCTAACTATAGAGTCCCCTATTAGTATTGCTCTCCTCTTCTTTTCCTTACCCTTCTGAGCAACAGGACCGGTCTCTGTACCGGAGGCCCGGCCGCTGTCGCTACCCCCAGGTAGGCTGTCCCCCCCAACAGTGCTCAAACAGGAGTACTTATTGTCAAGGTGTACAGCCACTGGGGTACTCTCTAGTCCCTGCCTGTGCCCCTTGCCTCTCCCAACCGTGATCCACTTGCCTGCCTCCTGTGGTCTTGGAGTGACCACCTCCCTGTAACTCCTATCAATGACTTCCTCGCTCTCCCTGACCAGACGGAGGTCATCGAGCTGCTGCTCCAGGTTCCTAATACAGTCCCTTAGGAGCCCCATCTCGATACACCTGGCACAGATGTGGACGTCTGGAGGGCTATCAGACTCCATGACTTCCCACATCTGACATCCAGAACAGTAAACTGCCCTGGCCCTCATACTCCCCTTACCTAGGATACAATACAAAACAAACAGCTACAATACAGTACAATCAGCAGGGATCTGACTCCCAATCAGCTCCTCCCTCTTGTCTGCTTCCACCAATCAGCGGCTTCCTCAAACCCACTTGTTTTTGAAGTGGAACTTGGAACGTTGCAGATTTCAGCGGCTCCTCCCACTGCGACCTCTCCAACGGCTCTCGGGCCTCTGTAGAAGCAAGCCCCGCGCTCCTCTTTAAATCCTACCGCTCGGGTGTAGCTCCTCCCTCTGCGATCTCTCCAACGGTTCTCGGGCCTCTGTAGAAGCAAGCCCCGCGCTCCTCTTTAAATCCTACCTCTCGGGTGTAGCTCCTCCCTCTGCGACCTCTCCAACGGCTCTCGGGCCTCTGTAGAAGCAAGCCCCGCGCTCCTCTTTAAATCCTACCGCTCGGGTGTAGCTCCTCCCTCTGCGACCTCTCCAACGGCTCTCGGGCCTCTGTAGAAGCAAGCCCCGCGCTCCTCTTTAAATCCTACCGCTCGGGTGTAGCTCCTCCCTCTGCGACCTCTCCAACGGCTCTCGGGCCTCTGTAGAAGCAAGCCCCGCGCTCCTCTTTAAATCCTACCGCTCGGGTGTAGCTCCTCCCTCTGCGGCCTCTCCAACGGCTCTCGGGCCTCTGTAGAAGCAAGCCCCGCGCTCCTCTTTAAATCCTACCGCTCGGGTGTAGCTCCTCCCTCTGCGACCTCTCCAACGGCTCTCATGAACATAAACTTATCCCAGAGACTCTATCAAATTCTCTTTGGAAAATTCAATGTTCATACTATTGTTTTGTAAGCCAGCCAAGCTGAATATGAGATGCCGTTCCACCAGTTTGAAAGTAAACGTTGGAAACTGAAGCAAAAACAAAGGTGCTGGAAGAGCTCAGCCAGTCAAGCAGCATCTGTGGAAAGGGAAACCAATCAATGTTTCAAGCCAATGATCCTTTCTTCCAACTGGGGGAAGAGTGGAGGGCAGGGACATGCGGGCAGGGGAGGCAGGGGAGGCAGAACCTCACCTGTCATACTCCCAATTAAAATAGCTGTTAAGAAAAGTAAAGAAAAATAATAATAAAATAAAATAAATATAAAGATTTTTCCACTGTGTTATAAATCATTTCTATATGAATCTAATCATTTTTTATAATAAAAATCGCAAAATTTTCACAGCTCCGTTGCAAATATGTGGAGAGATGAGAGGTGAGGCAGTGACGAGCTGAGCCTCCCCTCTGATTCCGCAACACCTTAGAAACTGCATGGTGCGCGGGCAATAAGCTTGTGCCTGTTACTATCTCTATGTATGTGACCAAAGTAATGTGTGTAACCTCCTTCATTACATGTCCTTACCTTCCATAGTCCAGGTAACTTATTTTACATATAAAGACATTAAATTTGTGCTCGCTGGTCTGACATAAAACTGCTATGTAAAAGCTCCAGGGGAGGCAGCGATCACATCTGCCTCACAAGGGGGCATGTCTTGAGCCCAGTTGAGGAAGAGCGAGCGTAATTGACGCTGCCTCACTCTCCCTCCACGTTAGCTAGCTTCAGCAGCGGCGGCGCAGACCAAAGATCATGGAGCAGAACAAGATACACCACTTGGGAAGGTAGACTTTGTCTGTACATTAGAAAATTAATAGATTTTTTAAAAATAGATCTATACTTATCACAATAATAAAGTCATCAATTTTTGTGCTTCTGTACATTTTTGGTTAGGTCATGTAAGGCAGGAGTCTCCAAAATATGGCCCACGGGACACATCAGGCCCACCACCTGATTTTTCAAGCTCAGATTCGAGTCGGGGAGCGGGGCGACCCGGGGCTGCTCTTAATGTTGTTACCAGTTAGATCCCTCGAATTGTCAGAGCCAAGACATCACTGGGCCGCCATGAAGAAGGGTGCAATGGTGCGGTGGGGGGTTTGGCTGCGGTCAGAATGGGACAGCTGCGGGTTATAACGTGCCATCATTCCTCTCTCCCTTCTCTCTCTCTCCCCATTCCCTCTCTCTCCTTCTCTCTCTCTCCCCATTCTCTCTCTCCTTTCTCTCTCTCTCCCTTCTATCTCTCTCGATTCTCTCTCTCTCCCTTCTCTCTCTCTCCCCTCCCTTCTCTCTCTATTCCTCCCTTCTCTCTCTCGCTCTTTTCCTCCCTTCTCTCTCTCTCCCTCCCTTCTCTCTCTCTCTCTCTCTCTCCCTTCCCTCTCTCCCCCTTCCCTCTCTCTCCTTCCCTCTCTCCCCTTTTCTCTCTCCCTTCTCTCTCCTTCTCTCTCTATCCCTCCCTTCTTTCTCTCTCTCTCTTCCTCCCTTCTCTCTCTCTCCCTCCCTTCTCTCTATCCCTTCCCTCTCTCTCCCTTCTCTCTCTCTCCCTCCCTTCTCGTCTCTATCCCTCCCTCACAGCCATGGCTCCACCCCTCTCTCCCCTCGGGGAGACGCGGTGATCAATAGAGGGAGGGCCGGGCCACTGATACCAGCCAGTGCATCCCCAGCCATTGGCCTCACTGCACGTCACTGGTGGAGGGTTAAGTTTTCAAGGCAGAGCTTGGGGTAGGAATGAGGCATAAAACAAAAGGTTATATGGAGATAGATTGATGGCTGATAGCATATAATGAAATCACTCGCGGGAAATTTCCAACCATTCATTTTGATAATTTCATTTCCCATATTGATTCTGTTACTCGACGCGACATTATTCCATTTAATTCCAGGTTTCTGTCTTACTAAAGCATAGTTAGTTATACATATGTCAGCCAAGACCCACGAGGAAAATCAAAGCTCACATTCCATTTGGTAGCTTAGAACACAATGGGATGAATTCTCCAATTACAAGAAATGTCACCCCCCTCTGCCCCTTCTCTCTCTCATCTCCACACCCGCACCCACATTTCCCCATCACCTCCCACCCACCCACCCCTCGCACAGTCATTCTGCTCCTTTCCCCTTCTTCAAACACTCATCTCGCATGTCCATGTCCTCCATTTCACCTACTCTCCCCTTTTTTTAATCTCCCCCCTCCTCTTTCCCCTCCCCCCTGTCCCCTTCCACCCAAATCCTCCCCCCTCCCCCTTTCAGCATATCATTTCACTCCTCCTCTCCTCTCCTTACCTGACACCATTTTGTCTCATGTTGTCCCCCTTTCAACTCTGGCCTTTCTCACTTCCTCCACCATCTGCCACTCAACACCCCTTCCCCCTCACCTGTATCCACCTTGCCAGGCTTTGTCCCACCTTCACCTCTCTTTTCCAGCTTTCTCCTCCCCTAATCCAATCAGTCTGAAACACTAAAGATAGTTACAAAGCAGCATCTCTGGAGAAAAAGGCGGGCGACCTTTTGGGTCGGGACCTTCTTCAGACTGAAAGTAGAGGGGAGGGAAATGGAGATTAAAAAAAGGCCAGAACAAATAAGGACCAGCTACAAATGACCAAGGAAGGGTGGGGTCTATAATGGCCCATTGTTGTCTGGGGAAGATAACGAAAGGATATAAGGCTGCGAACAGTGGAACTAGTAGGAAGACTATGGTGGTGGGAGGTGGGGGGAGAGGGGAGAGGGGAGAGGGGAGTGGGAGGGAGGAGAGGGGAGAGGGAGAGGGGAGAGGGGAGAGGGGAGAGGGGAGAGGGGAGAGGGGAGAGGGGAGAGAGAAGGGAATGCAGCACGGTCTGTCCATTTGCTCCTCAGATACTGCCTGGCTCATTGAACTTTGCTCAAGGTTCCAGCAGCTGCAGTTTCTTTAGTCCCCAAAATAAACTTTGGGGCGGCACAGTGGTGCAGTCGTAGAGTTGCTGCTACAGAACCTGGGACCTGGGTTCGATCCTAACCTCAGGTGCGGAGTTTGTACGTTCTTCCCGTAACCACGTGGGTTTTCCCCGGGTGCTCCAGTTTCCAAAGACATACAAGTTTGTCGGTTAATTTGGCTTTTGGTAAAAATTGTAAATTGTGTGTAGGATGGCGCTAGTGTACGGGGATCGCTGGTCGGCACGGACCCGGTGGGCTCGACGGCCTGTTTCCGCGCTGTATCTCTAAAACTAAAACTATGTTTCTATGTTTCTATGTTTCTAAAAATGTTTGGTAAAAGACCTTCCACATATCAGTGTCTATCCTTCAATTGTGTCCTTTCAAGCAACAGTGGGAAAGGCAAGTTTTCACATTAGCGTTGGGAAAGTTTGAGAAGAATATGAGATGGCACCAAATGTCATTGAGCTGTCAAAATGGCAGAGCTGGTATATCTATTGATACTGAGATACTGAAATGATGGACAGCAAACACGTTTCCAGTTCATTGAAATGAAAATGAAGAAAATCCATTATATGAAATTCCTACAGCAATGCGATGCAGGGACTTACAGTTTTTCTGTGTGGTGAAGGTGAGTCTACAATGTTGTTATGTACAGAATCCCAGAAATTTGCCTCAACAAGTGTGAAGGACAGCTATACGTCTGAGGTAAACACAAAATGCTGGAGTAACTCAGCGAGTCAGGCAGCTGGGGCAAGATTCCAGCATCTACAGTCAGAATGACATCTTGTTCAATGCAGAGAATTGTGGACGCCGCACAGAGGACCACACAAACCAACCTTGCTTCCATTGAAGATCCACTCAAAATGCTGGAGTAACTCAGCGGGTCAGGCAGCATCTCTGGAGGAAAGGAATAGGTGACGTTTTGGGTCGAGACCCTTCTTCAGACAGAGAGTCAGGTGAGAGGGAAACTGGAGATTGAAGCGATAGAGGGTGCTGCAGAATTCCCGCCGGAAAGGGGAGGAGAACTTCTTCAAAGTATGGCATTTCTTGAGGAGATTTTGCAGTGGAGCAGACAAAATGTGTAGGAAGGAACTGCAGATGCTGGTTTACACCGAAGATAGAGACACAAAATTCTGCTGTTTAGATTCCCTTTAATAATAATAATGGATGGGATTTATATAGCGCCTTTCTAATACTCAAGGCGCTTTACACTTCACGCTGTCAAGGCAAGGCCCACAGCATAATCAAGGATGAGTCTCACCCCGGTCACTCCCTCTTCTCCCCTCTCCCGTCAGACATGAGGTACAGAAGTGTGAAAACGCACACCTCCAGATTCAGGGACAGTTTCTTCCCAGCTGTTATCAGACAACTGTACCATCCTATCACCAACTAGAGAGCGGCCCTGAGTTACTATCTACCTCATTG
Source organism: Amblyraja radiata (assembly GCF_010909765.2). Classification (NCBI taxonomy): domain Eukaryota; kingdom Metazoa; phylum Chordata; class Chondrichthyes; order Rajiformes; family Rajidae; genus Amblyraja; species Amblyraja radiata. The sequence goes on along the minus strand of NC_045956.1, from coordinate 56,816,721 downwards.
GAGACCCTCGGACTATCTTTAATCAGACTTTACTGGGTTTTATCTTACATTAAACATTATTCACTTTATCCTGTATCTGTACACTGTGGACGGCTTGATTGTAATCATGTATAGTCTTCCTGATGACTGGTTAACACGCAACTAAAGCTTTTCAATGTACCTCGGTACGCGTGACAATAAACTAACTAAACTAAACTAAACTTGTGTCTCCAATATGTCCAATGGTTGTATGTGATGTTCCGCATAATATTTGGATAATGGTGAAGCCATGCCTTGCCCTTTTCGTTATCTTTCTAGATGACAGAGGTCTTGGCTTTTAAAGATGCTGCAAATATAACGGTGCAGGGAGGGTGCACATTGGAATGAATGAATGCTAAAGGCCATGAGTCTGTGTGATGGACTGGGCTACATCCACAACTCTACATTTTCTTGCTTATTTAGATCAGTTGATAATTTTATTGTTGTCCCTGCATCTAATTTGCCAATAAAACTGCATCAAGGAAGAATTTAATTGTTCCGGCTCTTCTGTGCATAAGCACTCTTGATTTTCACACTTAGCCTATGAACTACACATTTTTAATATACCTCGATATGGTGTGGTGTGGCGGCACATAACGGCAGCGGCTCGACTACAGTTGTCCTTCTTTTTTTTGTCTTGTTAAATGTAAGTTTTGAGCTTAGTTTTTTTTTTTTTTTAGCTGTGTATATGTGGGGGGTGGAGGAGGGGGGGGGGGGGGGAACTGTTAGTCTCTTCCCTGTACGGGGACCCGACTTTTTCCCTGTCGGGTCTCCGGTGTCGTTGGGCCTAACATCATGGAGCCGGCGGAGGCCTCCGGCCAGGACCAGCCTGACGCCTCCAATCGCGGAGCCTGCGGACCTGACATCGCGGAGCTGGCTATCTTCGGAGCAGGGAGAGCTGTGGTGGCGCGCGGCTGCAACCCGACTTTGGAGCTTCGGAAGCTCCGGCTGTAGGCCTAGTGGACAGCAACATCGGGAGTTCCAGGTCCCTGGTGGGAGACGGCTTTTCGGAGCTCCCGCAACGGCAGCTTCTCCCGCTGGAACCACGGGGTTGAAAGGACGGAGCAAGGCCTAACATCGCCCGGTGCGGGTTAGTGGCCATGGGGACTTACCATCGTCCACCGGGGGCTTTAACATCGAAGCCCCAGTTCGCCTAGACGCTGCAGTTGGACTGCGGGTGAAGAATAAAGGGAAAAGATAAGACTTTGCCTTCCATCACAGTGAGGAGGTGTTGGAGACTCACTGTGATGGATGTTTATGTAAACTGTGTTAAGTGTGGGTCTTGGGGTTTTTTTTGTAATGTAAAAGACTAGTAAATGTAATTTCGTTCAAACCTAGGTTTGAATGACAATAAATAGCATTCCATTCCATACAAATAAATAACCTCTTCTACTTCATCTGGTGTTCCCAATGTACATCAGTGTACATCACTGTACATCAGTGAGATCAAGCGTAGACTCGGCAACCATTTTGCCAAACAGTTTATTTTACGTTTGGCCTACCTATAGGATCTCACAGTTGCTGACCATTTTAACTCCTCTTCCCATTCCCACACTGCCCTTTCCATCCTGAGCCTCCTCCATTGCCAGAGTGAAGCTACTCTCTAACTGAAGGAACAGCACCTCATATTCCACTTGGGTATGAACATTATATTCTCCAATTTTAGGTAACTAATAAAACTCTTTCCCTCTCCCTTCTTGCCCCCTAACCCTTCCCCCTCCACCCCCAGCCCTGTGCCCCACCTGGTCTCGCACCTATTTCTCCCCTCCCCCTCCCATTCCACCTACATTCCTTCCTCATGCTTCACAATTCACAACTCTTCATCATTTTGTCTCATGACTTCTGTTTTTTCGTCACTGAGTTACTCCAGCACTTTGCCTTTGTTTGTAAAGCAGCATCTGCAGTTCCTTTTATCCACTATAAATAACTGTTGTTCAGCTTATTTTTACTATGGTAGTTATTTCTCTTCCAGCATGGTTTCACCCACAAGCATTGATAAAATTCCTCACCTGCTGCATATGTCTTTGCAGCACAGATTGTGGGAAATATTGTTGCACAATTGCTGTGCTAATCTAAAAACACACAATTTCTCTATCTCTCTTCTGTCTATATATAAATTCATGTTGCTACATTTATTTTCATACCCTGTGACTCAGATTTTAGAAAAATTATACACTTTGAATCAGTCTGAAGAAGGGTCTCGATCTGTAACGTCACCCATTCTTTCTATCCAGAGATGCTGCCTGTCCCGCAGAGTTACTCTAGCATTTTGTGTCTACCTTCGAATTGAACCAGCTTCTGCAGTTCTTTCTTACACACTTCTTATACACTTTGAATCATCAGCTTCCCGAATTAATGTATTTACCTTGTATATTTATGAAAACATATTGAGGCATCCCTGGCCAAAGTCTACCAATGCATATGTTGCTTTTTCCAAACAATTAACTTCAATTGCAGTATGTGCCAATCAGTCATTTGAAAATTTGGTTCCAGCTTAGTATTTGCATTGGATTTCTAAATGAATGCAAAAATAAAGTCTGAAGAAGGGTCTCGACCCGAAACGTCACTTATCCGTGTCTACCAGCGACCCTGTGGCAGCACAGTGGCGCAGCGGTAGTGTTGCTGCCTTACAACATCAGAGACCCAGGTTCAATCCTGATTCCGGTGCTGTTTGTATGGAGTTTGTTCGTTCTCCCATGGAGTTTCACCGGGTGCTCCGCTTTCCTCCAACACTCCAAAGACGTACGGGTTTGTAGGTTAATCGGTTTGGTAAAATTGCAAATTTTTCCTAGTGTGTAGAATATTGTTCGTGTACGGAGATCGCTGGTTGGCACAGACTTGGTGGGCCGAATAACCTATTTCCACGCTGTATCTCTAAGCCAACCTAAAACTGTGATGCTGCCTGACCCGCTGAGTTACTCCAGCATTTTGTGCCTTTTTTTGTAAACCATCACCTGCAATTCCCTGTGTTTCGCAAAATGAATATAATTGGGATGTGATTGTTCCATTTCAAATGTCTAGTTTAATTTCTTCTCATCACGTGTACCTAGGTACAGAGAAGTGCTATCCAGTTAAATCATACTATACATACAGGAAGTGGCGGGCCGTTGCCACTAAGGGAGCCACTGAGCCCTGCTCGTCCCCCAAGGACCGGAGAACCGGAGAGGAGGATGGAGGGAGCCGGCGACGGCGGACACGAGGATCAAGGGCCAGTGGGAGAGTGAACTGGGGTCGTACCTTCCCTGCCCTCAAAGACGGCTGAAGGAGGCGCCCCCGGGGCATAAAGGCTGATGTTGGCCGGGCGAGGAGAGGGACGATGGTTCACTGGACGACCTGGACGGAGGCGACGGCTTGAGGCCCTGCAGCAGCGTGGGCTCATCTGGATCGGGCACCGCTCCAGAAGACCGAGCATGTGCACGGGACTGGATTTAGAAAATGGCACCAAAACCTGACTCTTTAATGTAATCTGAGTGAATTTGTAAATCCTGGCCAAAACAGAGCCAGAATAGAGCCAAAATAAAGCAGAGGATTTATGCATATACAAGGCCATTTTGGACAATTTTGTATTTCAGTATAAGAAGCCACAGGCTGCTGGCTGGTGCCAGGAAGTCTAGGTCCAATATCAGTGTTTCAGATAAGAGACACTGCAATTGTCAGTATGTATGTGAATTTTGCAGAGCGCCTCCAAGTTTTGTAAATGCATGAGTTTGATTGGATTACTGCAAAGGGATTGTAAATAATGTATGTAATGTTGCAAGACACTTACACCACTGTTTGTTGATTGGCCAAAGTGTTAAGCCCAAGCAGAATTGTTTTGAGTTCCAGGGTAAATGTTGCATTATTAAGTGAACTTGCTTCCTTCCAGAAGCTTCTGTATGAAACATTGTATAAGACTCTCTGTAATTGGATTGGGGATCGGTCACTAATGTATTGATGTAATTAATATTTTTGATTGGATTGTAAGGAGATCATCCCTATGTAGTCCCCTCAAGGTTCGTGGACCTATAAAACGTTGCCCCGTTTTGGATCGGTGTCGATCTTCTGGAAGGGCGCATGGGACTGCATGACCTTTTGGGCAGTGTCTGCTTGCATGAGGCTGAAGGGCTTGGCCAGGCAGAGACAAGGATCGAACCCGCGGTGGATTAGGTATCATATAGGGGAATTTGCTGTTCGTTCTAAAAATAAAGTTTAGTTGGTCCAGTGCTTGAGTCAGTGGTTTTTACTGAACTAGACAAGGGGGGTAAGCTTTAGGAGCATATTTACAAACTATTGTTATATGCTTACAGACACAAAATGCTGGAGTAACTCAGCGGATCAGGCAGCATCTCTGGAGAAAAGGAATAGGTGATATTTTGGGTTGGAACCCTTCTTCAGACTCAGACTTCAGACTATATTACCATGCACTAATCCGAATTAAATTTCACATAATACCACTCCACCCAAATATGTTTAGTTTAGTTTATTTTATTGTCAAGTGTACTGAGGTACAGTGGAAAGCTTTTGTCGCTTGCTATCCAGTCAGCAGAAAGACAATGCATGATTACAATTGAGCTAGCCACAGTGTACAGATACATAATAAAGGGAATAACGTTTAGTGCAAGATAAAGTCCAGTAAAGTCCGATTAAAGATCGTCTGAAGGTATCCAATGAGATAGATAGCAGGTTAGGAACGGTCTCTTGTTGTTGATAGAACGGTTCAGTTGCCTGATAATAGGTGGGAAGAAACTGTCCCTAAATCTGGAGGTATGCGTTTCACAGACACTTTTGTCTGATGGATGAGGGGAGAAGAGGGCGTTTCCGGGTTGAGACTTGTCCTGGTTTATGCTGGTGGCCTTGCCGTGGCAGTGTGAGGTGTAAATGGAATCAATGGAAAGGAGGTGGTCTGTGTGATGGTCTGGGCTACATCTACAAGTCTCTGCAATTTCTTGCGTACTTGGATTGAGCTGTTCCCAAACCATGCTATGATGCACTCCCGATAAAATGCTTTCTACGCCGCATCTGTAGAAGTTAGTGAGAGTCGCTGGGGACATGCCAAACTTCCTAAGCCTTCTAAGAAATTAGAGGCATTGTTGTTGATCTATGTACAATACAATACAATACAATACAATACAATACAATTCAATTTATTGTCATTTGGACCCCTTGAGGTCCAAACGAAATGTCGTTTCTGCAGCCATACATTACAAAACAAAAAGACCCGAGACACAACACAGTTTACACAAACATCCATCACATCGTTGTGATGGAAGGCAAAAAAAAACTTATCTCTCCACTGCACTCTCCCCCTGATGTCAGAGTCAGAGTCAAAGTCAAAGCCCCCGGCTGGCGATGGCGATTGTCCCGCGGCCATTAAAGCCACGCCGGGTGATGCAAGGTCGTGCACCGGGTCTTGGTGTTAGAGCCCCCGGCGTGCGCTCGCAAAGTCCCGCGGCCATTCCAAGGCCCCACTCAGGTGCTCTTCAACCCCGCAACTCGGGCGGGAGAAGTCGCCATTGCGGAAGCCCCGAAAAGCGGTCACCCAGCAGGGACCCGCGGGCTCCCGGTACCGCCGTCCGCCAAACCCGCAGTTGCAGCCTCCGAATCTCCGGAGGTCGGGTGGCAGCAGCGCTCAACCACAGCTCCACCCGCTCCGGACTCGGCCAGCCCCGTGACGGTGAGTAGTCGGCAGCTCCGCAGCTGGAACCCCAGGTCGTTCCTGTTGGAGGCCACTCCACGTTGCAGCCCCAACGACAACGGAGACCCGACAAAGAAAAGGTCGGGTCTCCCGTGCAGGGGAAATATTTTAAAGTTACCCCCTCCCCTCACCCCCCCCCCCCCCCCACACACATACCCCAACAAAAAAAATAACAAAAACTACATAAAAACAAGACAAAAAATAATAAAACACAGACGGACTGCAGAGGCCGCTGCTGACGAGAGTCGCGCCGCCCACCGATAGAGTCTCTCTCTCTATCCTTGGACAATCCTCCTCATTATCTATAACTCCTGTTTGTCTCATCAGCAAATTCACTAATCAGATCATCTTCATTCTCATCCCAGTCATTTATACATAAGACAAGTAAAATTCCCATCACTGATCCCTGCAGTACACCAATGCTTACAGATATCCATTCAGATAACAACCACTGTCACCTGCCTCCAATCATCAATCCACCCTCTGGCTAAAGAAATTGCTCCTCATCTCCATCTTACATCCTTTTATTCTGTAGTGCTGGAGTAACTCAGCGGATTACTCAAAGACAGAGTGCTGTAGTAACACAGCAGATTAGGCAACATCTCTGGGGAACAAGGATAGGTCTACCTACTGATTATCGAGTAAGTGAAGGAATTATGTTCATTCAAGCGACGTTTTGTTGATTTAATTACATTTTCATGTTCACATAAATTGCACTGAGTTATATCCCGGGCCTTATTTACAGCATGCCTCCTCTTTAAATCACTTTTGTCTGATACCATTACCTACAGCAATCTTGCTGGAATCTTTCATTGAAAACAAAGTGCTGGAGTACTTGGCCTATGCGATCTCCCGGTTTCCGAACACTTCAACTCCCCTTCCCACTCCCATACTGACCTTTCTGTCCTGGTCCTCCTCCACTGTCAGAGTGAGCCCCCAATCAAAGTGGAGGAACAGGTCTTCATATCTTGCTTGCGTGGCTTACAACCCAGCGGTATGAATTTGATATCTCTAACTTCAAGTAACCTTTGCTTTCCCTCTCTCTGTTCCTCCCCCACCCTAGTTCTCCGACTAGTTTCACTGTCCCCCTGATTAGTTTTATTGATTGTATGCCTCATTGTCACCTTCCCCTCAGCTAACAAGCGTCTCTGGAGAACATGGATAGGCCATATTCCGGGTCTGGACCCTCCTTCATTCTGGAACATGTTTGCATCAGGAAAGAGGAAGTGTTAAAAATATTGGCACACTTTTAGGTTGATAAATATCTATTATGATGGCAGAATGGTATGACCTGATGGCATCTGTTACAGGAATGCTATGGAAAGCAAGGCTGAAGATTGCTCGGGCGCTAATGGAGATTTTTGCATCTTCAGTAGCCTTGGACAATATTTTTGAAGTCTACAGAATAGCAAATATTGTTGCCTTTTTTAATAAGGGCAGTAAGGATAAGCCAGAAAAATTCCAACCAGTGAGTCTTACCCCAGCTTCACGGAAATAGTTGGGGAAGATTCTGAAGTCAGCTTGTTTTGTGCGGGGGTAATGCAGTCTCACAAATCTGATCAAGTACTTTGAGGAAGTATGTAACCAAGAATGTTGATGAAGGCAGTAAACAAGGTTCACATTGAGCAAAGTATAAACTGCTGGAAGAACTCAACAGGTCAAGCAGCATCTGTGGTACCAAAGGGATGGTTGATGGTTCAGTCTCCACCCAATATGTTGGGTGAGAGGAATAGATTGGGTAGACCCACAGAATTTTGTGCCCAAAGTGGGGAATCAAGAACCAGAGGACATAGGTTTAAGGTGAGGGGGGAACGAATTAAGAGGAACCTGAGGGGTAACGTATTCACACAAAGGGTGATGGGTGTATGGAACGAGCTGTCGAAGGAGTGGTTGAGGCAGGTACTATCGCAATGTTTAAGAAACAGTTAGACAGATACATGGATAGGACAGGTTTCGAGGGATATGGGCCAAACGCAGGCAGGCAGGACTAGTGTAGATGGGACATGTTGGCTGGTGTGGGCAAGTTAGGCTGAAGGGCCTGTTTCCACACTGTATCACTCTGACTCTATGACTCTATGTTGGCTTTACCTGTGCTAGTTGACCCATTGAGTTCTACCAGCAGTTTTTTTTGTTCCAGATTTCACCATCCAATCTCTGCACCCTTTCCAGCTTAATGACGTTCTTCCTCTAGCGGGATGACCAAAACTGAACATAGTTCTCCAAGTGTGACCTCCCCAATATCTTGTACAACTGTAACATAATGTCCCAATGTATACATCCAATGTGTAGGAAGGAACTGCAGATGCTGGTTAATACCGAAGATAGACATAAAGTGCTAGAGTAACTCAGCAGATAGACAAAAAAGCTGGAGAAACTCAGTGGGTGAGGCAGCATCTATGGAGCGAAGGAATAGGCGATGTTTCAGGTTGAGGCTCATCTTCAGACCCTTCAATTTTTCCAGCATCTGCAGTTCTTTCTTAAACAGAGTAACTCAACAGGTCTGGCAGCATCTCTGGAGAAAAAGGATGGGTAATGTTTTGTGTCAGTACCCTTCAGACTGAAAGTATGTGTGGGGGGTGCGGGGACTGGAGGTAGGAAAAGGCCAGAACAAATCAAAAGGCCAGAACTATGCTCCAGAAACTGATGACCAGGGAAGGGTGGAGCTCATAATGGCTCATTGTTGGATGGGGAAGAGGTGATAATGAACTTGTACAGGGATGCGAACAGTGGAACTTGTAGGATGACTAGGGTGGTTGAGAAGTGGAGGGGAGGGAGTGAGAGAATGCAGGGGTTACTTGAAAGTGGAGAAATCAATGTTCATACTTATGGGGCAAAAGTTGCCTAAGCGAACCTCGACTGATTAAGCCCAACGTACCAAAAACATTCTTGAGTTGAGTTGATTTGAGTTGAATTGGGTTTAGTTTATCGTACCAAGGTAGTGTGAAAATCTTTTGTTGTGTCCAAACCAGTCAGTGGAAAGATAATACATGATTACAACCGAGCCATCTACAGAGTACAAATACAGGATAAAGGGAATAACGTGAATAACATTTAGTGCAAGATAAAGTCCAGTAAAGTCTAATCAAAGATAGTCCGAGGGTCTTCAATGAGGTAGATAGTAGCCCAGGACTGCTCTCTAGATGTTGATAGGATGGTTCAGTTGCCTGATAACAGCTGGGAACAAACTGTCCCTGATTCTGATGGTGTGTGTTTTCACACTTCTATACCTTTTGCCCACTTCTATACCTCTTGACCTCTCAATGTACCTGTGATGCCACTTTCAGGGAACTATGCTCCTGTACTCCCAGATCCCGCTGTATCTATAGCCTCTCAATGTCCCTTTGAGATTAAAAGGACATTGACAATGACATTGTTGGGGCAACTTCACAGCACAAACACCTGTTACCAGCTTTTGACATCAGTTAATATTGAGATGGGTGTTCCAAAGTAGAAGAATGGACTATATTCCAGCAGAAAGAGATGGCGATCAAATTAAACCCCTCTCTCTCTCTCTCTCTCATACATGCAAATGGAATTGAAAGCCTCTGGAAAAGCAGATGCTGATTCCAACAGGATAAAAAAAAACCTTGACATAATGTTGACCAAGAAATAAATCACTAACATTAATTGAGTGGAGCTGAGAATGTACATGACAATAATTTGTAAGATTTGTTTAGTTTAGTTTAGTTTAGAGATACAGTGCAAAAATAGACCCCTTGACCCAGCGAATCCGCGCTGACCAGCGATCACCTGTACACTGGCCTACACACTAGGGACATTTTACAATACTTACCAAAGGCAATTAACCTTCAAACCTGTACGTCTTTGGAATGTGGTGAAAAACTGGAGCACCCAGAGAAAACCCACGCGGTCACAGGGAGAACTTAACAAACTTTTTTTTTAAATCTATTTATTTATTTATTTATTTTAGTTTGTCTAAATAGTTTGTCTGGGAGATTTCTTTCATTTCTTATGTGGGGAAGGGGGGTAGGGTAAGGAGGAAACCGCTTCCCAATCACTTCCTGGCGAGGATGCGACTATTTCTCCGAGTCGCGTCCTCGCCCCCCTCCTTGCGGCCTACCCGCTGGATCGGAACGGCCTTTCCTACCAGAGAACGGTGACCGGACCAGAGCTTCGGCAGCGGCGGCGTCGCGGCGCTGGATTCACCTCGGAGCGTGCGATACCTACCTGGATCGGCGTTTGGAGCTCCGGGGCGTTGGGCCCGCTGCTCCAACATCGCGGAGCTGTGGTTCGCGGAGCTCCAAGCGCGGGCGGCGTTGAGCAACATCGCGGAGTCCCTAGGGCCCTTTGCCGAGGGCCAGCAGCGTGAATCTCCGCCCGGCACGGCCTGGGGATGCCGGGAGCCACGGACTCGGGTGGGAAGCGGCCGATTCGGAGGTCCAAGCCGCTGAGGTTTGCCTCCCGTTCCGACGTCGGAGTTCCATCATCCTGCCGAGCGGGCCTGAGTGGCGGGCCACCCATAGCGGCGACTGCGGAGGGCTCCGGAGGCCCCCGGCCATGGGTGAACATCAGGAACATCAGAGGAAGATGCCTGACTTTGGTGCCTTCCCTCACAGTGGGAAACCTTTTGATTCTGCTGTGTGGGGATGTTTAATGTTGAACTCTATCGTGTGTTGTGTTCTTTATTTTATTGTATGGCTGTATGCAAAAACAAATTTCAGACTTGCTCTGAGAATAAAGTAATATCGTATCGTATTGTATTGTATCGTATACTGACAACACCTGGAGTCAGGATCAAACCGGGGTCTCTGGTGCTGTAAGGCAGCCACCACGCTCCACCTCGTCGCTCTTTGTTGAGGGTGGCACGGTGTTTGCCAGAGTATTTGTGCAGGGAAAACTTTATTGTTGCCTTTGTGTTTCCCCACACATTAACGGCTTGGCGTCCCCATGACATAAAAAGGACAGAATATCGCAAGAGCATTGAATTCCCTCAACAACCATAAAATTAAATGAAACCTCAAGGGCCTCGTTATAATGTGCAAGGGTTTTTTATTCTCATGGTGAAATCTGCATCTGAATTTGCTGAGGCTCTCACAACCATTGATCAATTTGATCACCATCTCTTTCTGCTCTATTTAGCATTTACACTTTCACCAGATGGCAAGACGTGCCTGTTTTTGTGAGATTTCGCATTGTGACACCACGCACAGTATATTTAAAACAAATGATCCCTAAAATTGCCACAAATGTGCTGCAGGCTTGGAGCTTGCAGGTCGAAAAGGGTATATTTTTATTGCAACCTACAGGAAAATTGCAATTAATGCATATCTTTCAGAAACAGCATTTTTTTTAATTTGCTTCTCTATTGCCAAAAGAAAATAAATTAAAACCTCAGAACCCTCTTCAATGAGAGAAATAATAAGAGGCACAGATAAGACTGCATCTGGAATACCGTGTACATGTGTGGTCTTCCTCAGGATATATTGATGACAGAGAACGTGCAATAGAGATTGAGAGACACAAAAACCTAGATTAATTCAGCGGGTCAGGCAGCATCTCTGGAGAAAAGGAATAAGTACGTTTTCCAGTCAAGACCCTTCGTCAGACTCAACAGAGATCCACCAGATCTACGTCAGAGATGTTAGTTTTATTGTATGAGAAGTGGTGAAGAAAATCAGTCCCTTTGCTTTTGAGCTTAACACAAAGTGCTGGAGGAACAAAGCCAAGTCAGGCAGCATCTATGGAAGGAATGGACAGGTGACGCTTCCTATTGAGGGGAGAGTGTTGGTTGGCAGATTTATGGGGCGCCCTGTGTGGAGCGCTCTTTATCACCATTATGGGGCAACTCTTGCATACCTTGGGTTTGCAAACAAAGAATTTCACTGTGACTTGTCACATGTGTCAATAAAGTATTCCTTCATTCAGATAGGTGGAGTAAGCGACAAAGGCTAGAGGTGAAAAAGAAGACCAGGTGAAAATGGCTTGTTAGTTAATTGACTTCTGTAACTTGCTCTTAAGCGGCCTTTTCACGGGGCGACTTGACGCAAGAGTTAACCAGAGTTTAACATCGTGGGAACCTCGTGCGATAACAGTACGGCATTCGTGGACCACCGTGGACCACCGTAGCGCTAACGGCAGGTAATCGTGTAACTTGGTGACTCGGGAGAAAATTCAAGAAAGTTTGAATTTCTCCAAGAGTGACTTGTACACTTGTGGTTGAGCATTGCAACATTATATGGATGTAGTGGCCAGTGCGATATCCGTAATAACTCTTGCGGGTACCGTGGGAACTCCTGCGAACGGTAAACCCGGAAGCTGGACAGAGGGGACAGAAGGTGAGTAAAAATTGTCTTCTGTGGGATTGAATTTAAAAAATAAATAAAAATAAAGATTTGCATCCGCATATGGACATCAACTTATTCATGAGTTATGTTAATGAGATTCAAGAAAATAACTATAATCTTTAAAAGGGACTTTAAAAGGGACTTTACTGAAAGGTCACGCATTTTTATGGTCCGTGAGAAATTTTTCACATGTACTTCTTTGAGAGATACAGGTCGGAGTCCTCGCCGACTAGCGATCGATGCCTTTCCGAAGCAGGGTCCGGAACGCTACCAATCAATGTTGTACAGAGACCCGTGTAAGGAGTGAACTGCACATGCTGGTTTAAACCGAAGGCAGACACAAAAAGCTGGAGTAACTCAGCGAGTCAAGCAGCATCTCTGGAGAAAAATAGCTGATGTTTCGGGACGAGACACATCTTCAGACTCAATTCCGATTAGGCTGTCTGAAGAAGGGTTCCGATTCAAATCGCCACCTATTCTTTTTCTCCAGAGATGCTGCCTGACCCGCTGACTTACTCCAGCTTTTTATGTTTTTCTTCCCAGATCTGACTTACCTGCTGAGTTACACCAACATTTTGTGTCCTTCTGTGCGTATTAACCAGCATTAACCAGCGTCTGCAGTTCCTTTAGACATTACCTAACTTCAGATTTTAGAGATATAGCGCGTGGGAACTCCTGCGAACGGTAAACCCGGAAGCTGGACAGAGGGGACAGAAGGTGAGTAAAAAAAGTGGTCTCAATATCGACAAGGGAACATGTGTCCTTCGAGGACGTCCCACCTAATTGTCATTGTTGCATAATCTTTTTAACAGGAACACTTGCAGAGATGGCTCCCAGAAAATCTCAAAGAAAGGGGGTAAAGCGTGTCAGAGATGTTTTTGCCATGTTGCTCTATTCAGTTTCTATATTGTTTCAGTTTCTATATCTATATTGTTGCTCTATTCAGTTTCCCAGGGGGTCGGGACGGGACTGGAGTTGGGAGGGAAAGGTGGGGGAGTCGAGGGAGAGGAGGGGGAGACAGATGGGGGGTGTCTTCATTTACTGGCGGTGGGTGTCTGTCACTGAAACAGGCAGGTGAGATTTCACATCCACCTTGTGTGTGCCTCTCTCTCTCTCTCCCTCCCACTTACACAGGCTGAGAGACTCTGCCTCTGTGAGTGTACGTCTCTTTCTCCCCCTCTCCCACACACAGTAAGACCGAGGTACTGTGCTCAGTCCATCTGTGTCTCCCACATACACAGTAAAACATGTCTCCAAATGAGCCAATTCAACCAAGGGAGGATATTTATAGTGTGTGAAAAAAAAAGTTACATCATTTATGTCACGTGTAGTTCACGATGTTCATTCAAGATTTAACGCGAAAGCTCGGGAGACGGACAAGTCACTCACACAAATAACAGAAATGCCGAGTACCGTGGGAACTCTTTATCTACCCCCCATTATATTGTGCGAGACTCGTGCTGGACCACGACCACTTCACTCTGGTGACATCTTGCGTCAACTCGCGCCGTGAAAAAGCCCCATAAGTGTGTAATGAGTGGATGCGAAAGTGGGAGAATATAGAACTAGTGTGAATAGGTGATCGAAGGACAGCATGGATTCTATGGGCCAAAGGGACTGTTTTTTTGTTTTTTAGGTTAGTTTAGAGACACAGCATTAAAACAAACCCTTCGGCTCACTGAGTCCAAGTCGACCAACAATTACTTTGCACACTAGTTCTATCCTACACACGAGGGATAATACAGAATCTCCGTACAGACAGCACCTGTCCGTGTCGGACCACTGTTAAGGGCCTGTCCCACTGACGCGACCTTTCAGCGACTGTCTTCGACCTTCAAGCTCGAGGGCACTCGCATGAAAAATCTCGAGCTGGATCGACCGTCAGCGATGAAACCGCGAGCTGGGTCGACCGCACACACACACACACACACACACACACACACACACACACACACGCACACACGCACGCACACACATCGCAAAGGCGGGGGGCCAGGGAAAGCAGGGGAGTGCTGTTTGAAATTCACACCCGCGATGAACAGAAAGGTAAAAGACGGCTGGCACAGTGTATGGTAAGTCCTTTAGAGAGTGCGGGGGGTGGGGGGGGAGAGAGAACGGGAGAGAAGGGGAGAGAAGGGGGGGGGGAGAAGGAGTGGAGACACTTTTAAGAAGCCAGACAACTTATAATAAAGTTTAGCGGGCATTTAACCGACTGGTAGGTTTTCCTTAGTCCTGAAAACTCCAATGAGCCAATTAAAATGCCCGGTCGGCAAAGGAGATTGCCTACGGCTGCCCTCGACTGCCTGTAACTACATAGCGATCCCACTCCACTGCACTACGAGATCAAAACAACCATTTTTACTTGCGGAAAAATTTTCAACATGCTGAAAAATTTTCCTCGACCAAACTGAGGCCCCCGAGTATGCGGGAACTACCCTCGAGCATGAAGGAGAGTTCCAGTGACCTCAGAGGACCTCCTAGGACCCTGTGTCGACCATGCTGCGAGTTTGAGTCGAGGGCAAACTCTTCTAAGCTCGCAGATTAGGTCGGCGCAGTGGGACAGCCCCTTAAGGCATCAACTCTACCACTGCACCACCGTGTTACCTGTTAAACATTTAAAAAAAATGTGTTGCCTGTTTACATACTGCATCTTTCCATTCATCAATTCAAAGACAAAAGGATGTCAGATAAGGAGAGGAGAGGGGGATTGAAATGTAAAGCTGGAGGGAGCTTTAGCTGAACACATAAAGCTTCGTAGGGGATTTTATAGTGTAGAATGCTATTTATTGTCATTCAAACCTAGGTTTGAACGAAATGTAATTTCTACAGTTTTTTACATTACAAAACAATCCAAGACCCACACTTAACACAGTTTACATAAACATCCATCACAGTGAGTCTCCAACATCTCCTCACTGTGATGGAAGGCAAAGTCTTTATCTCTTCGCTTTGTTCCTTCTCCCGTGGTCCAGCAGTCCAACTGCAGTGTCGAGGCGAACTGGGGCTCCGATGTTAAAGCCCCCGGTGGGCGATGGTAAGTCCTGAGGCCGTTTAAGCCGTGCTGGGCGATGTTAGGCCCCGGCTCCATGTCCTTAAACCCGCGATTCCAGCGGGAGAAGTCGCCGTTGCGGAGCTCGGAAAAGTGGTCTCCCACCAGGGACCTGCGAGCTCCCGATGTTCCCGTCCACCGGGTCTGCGGCCGGTGCCTCCGAACTCCAAAAGTCGGGTCGCAGCCGCGCGCCACCACAGCTCTTCCCGCTCCGAAGTTGGCCAGCTCCGCGATGTCAGTTCCGCAGGCTCTGCAACTGGAGCCCTCAGGTTAGTCCCGGCCGGAGGTCGCCGCCGGCTCCACGATGTTAGGCCCAACGACATCCGAGACCCGACAGGGAATAGTCGGGTCCCCGCACAGGGAAGAGATTTAAACGGTTTCCCCCACAGCCCCCCCTACCACCCCCCACATATACACAGCTAAAAAAATAATAAAAACTAACTCAAAGACATACATTTAATAAGACAAAAATAAAAAAAGACAGACGACTGTAGTCGAGCCGCTGCCGTTAGGCGCCGCCACTCCCAGTGGGAAGTGTGCATTTGAGGATGACATTTCCCTTGGCTGGAATGCTTAGAACCAGGGGTCACAGACTCAAAGTAAAGCTTTGTCCATTCAAGGTAAAGATAAGTAAGGTAAGGATATTTTGGAAAGTCCAACATAGGCAGGACCTACACAGTGAATGGTAGGGCTCTGGGGAGTGTTGTAGAGCAGAGGGATCTAGGAGTGCAGGTACATCATGTATCTGCACATTTCGAATGGCTCAATTGTAATCATGTATTGTCTTTCCGCTAGCTGATTAGCACGCACCAAAAGCTTTTCATTGTATGCCGGTACACGTGACAATAAACTAAACTAAACTAAACTACATAGTTCCATGAAGGTGGCGTCACAGATAGATAAGGTGGGCCAAAAGGCCTTTGGCATATTGGCCTTCATCTGTAAGAGTATTGAGTATAGTGGGTGTGTAGGAAGGAATTGCAGATGCAGGTTTACACTAAAGATAGAAACAAAATGCTGGAGTAACTCAGCGGGACAGGCAGCATCTCTGGATAGAAGAAATGGGTGACGTTTTGGGTAAAAACCCTTCTTCTGAAGGGAAAGATTTAATATGAATCTGAGGGGTAGCCTTTCCACACTAAAGATGGTTGGTGTATGAAACAAGCTTACAGAGGAGGTAGTGAAGGCAGGGACTATTGCAATGTTTTGGAAACAATTAGACAGGTACATGGCTAGGACAGATTCAGAGGCATATGGACCAAACGCAGGCAGGTGGGATTAGTGTTGAAGGGACATGTTGGTTGGTGTGGACAAGATGGCCCAAAGGGCCTGTTTCCACACGTTATGACACTATGACTCTATAAATGTCTTCACCCAGAGGGTGATGAATCTTTGGAACTCTTCGTCAAAGAAGATTGCAAAGATTCAGTCACTGAATACTGTCAATACACAGATTGCTAATTTCCTAAATATTATGGCGAGCAATGAATGTGAGAATAGGATGGATCCTAAGGGTGGAACATTGGAGGTTGAGGGGAGACCTGGTAGACATATATACAATTATGAGAGGCATAAATAGGGTTGACAGCCAGAAGTGGAAAGGACAAGATCTAGAGGGCATAGCTTTAAGGAGGGAAGGTCAAAGTTTACAGGAGATATGCGAGGCAAGTTGTTTACACAGAGGGTGGTGGGTGTCGGGAATATGCTGCCAAAGATGGTGGTGTACGCTGGTATGATAGGGGTTTTTCATAAGACTTTTAGATGGATATGCAGGGAATGGTGGAATATGCATCATGTATAGGAATGATAACCTGGCATCAGATTCAGCATTGACATTGTGGGCTGAAGGGCCTGTAGGACACTATTCTCTGTAGACACAAGGATGCAGATGCTGGTTTCGAAAAGAAAGAAGTAACTCAGGCAGCATCTCTGGAGAACATGGATAGATGACGTTTCAGGTCGGGTTCTATGTTCTATGATCTATTCAGTAGACCTGGAATGAGGGATAGCTGAAATGAATCTCATTTTCTTTATCTCCTCCGTTTCCTGGCCAGATAGCCGTGGTGTTTGGAGGGATTGTAATTCGGCCAGGAGAGGTTGTCAGTTGCCTACTCATCTTCGCCAGAGATGCTGCCTGACATGGTGAATTACATCAGCACTGTCTGCTTTGTTCTATGTTCTATGATGATGTTATAGAAAAGTGAAGTTCGCACATTCTCCCTGAGTCCACATGGGTTTTCTCCAGTTTTCTTCCACATCCCACAGACATGTGGGTTTGTAGGTTAACTGCCCTCTGTTAAATAGTCCCTAGTATGAAGGCAGTGGATAAGATTACAAGTGGGATTAGTGGGATTACATAGAACTAGTGTGAACAGGTGATCAATGTTCAGCATGGACTCAGTGGGCTGTAGGGTCTGTTTCCATGCTGTATCGCAAAACTTAATTTCTAGTCAGTTGACATATTCTGATTCTTCCATCCAAAGTGTGGCAGCTCTGATGATGAGAAAACCCAGCCTCCGCTTCCAACATCTCACGGAAGTTTGGCATGTCCCCAACTACTCTCACCAACTTCTACAGATGCGCCAAAGAAAGCTTTTATTCGGGATGCATCACAGCATGGTTTGGGAGCAGCTCCATCCAAGACTGCAAGAAATTGCAGCAAATTGTGGATGCAGCCCAGACCATCACACAAACTAACCTCCTCTACACTTTAACCCCCTCTACACTTCATGCTGCCTCGGCAAGGCCACTTGCATAACCAAGGACAAGTTGCACCCTGACCACTCCATCTTGCCATGCAGGTACAGCAGGCAGTGAAGAAAGCTAATGGCATGTTGGCCTTCATAACAAGAGGAGTTGAGTATAGGAGCAAAGAGGTCCTTCTGCAGTTGTACAGGGCCCTAGTGAGACCTCACCTGGAGTATTGTGTGCAGTTTTGGTCTCCAAATTTGAGGAAGGACATTTTTGCTATTGAGGGGGTGCAGCGTAGGTTCACAAGGTTAATTCCCGGGATGGCGGGACAGTTATGTTGATAGAATGGAGCGGCTGGGCTTGTATACTCTGGAATTTAGAAGGATGAGAGGGTATCTTATGAAACATATAAGATTATCAAGGGATTGGACACGTTAGAGGCAGGAAACATGTTCCCGATGTTGGGGGAGTCCAGAACCAGGTGCCACAGTTTAAGAATAAGGGGTAGGCATTTAGAACGGAGATGAGGAAAAACCTTTTCACACAGTGCGTTGTGAATCTGTGGAATTCTCTGCCTCAGAAGGCAGTGAAGGCCAATACTCTGGATGCTTTCAAGAGAGAGTTAGATAGAGCTCTTAAAGATAGCGGAGTAAGGGGATATGGTGAGAAGGCAGGAACGGGGTACTGAATGTGAATGATCAGCCATGATCACAGTAAATGGCGGTGCTGGCTCGTAGGGCGAATGGGCTACTCCTGCACCTATCGTTTATTGTCATTGTCTATTGTCTCTCCCATCAGGTAAGAGGTACAGACGTGTGAAAATGCGCTCCTCCAGATTCAGGGACAGATTCTTCCCAGCTGTTATCAGGTGACTGAACAATCCTATAGCGAGCAGTCCTGAGCTTCCATGTACCTCATTGGAGACCCTCAAACTACCTTGAATCTGAAGAAGGGTTTCGGCCCGAAACATTGCCTATTTCCTTCGCTCCATAGATGCTGCTGCACCCGCTGAGTTTCTCCAGCTTTTTTGTGTACCTTGAATCGGACTTTACTGGACTTTACCTTGCACTAAATGTTATTCCCTTTATCATTTAGTTTAGTTTAGCTTAGTTTAGTTTAGAGATACAACATGAAACAGGCCCTTCGGCCCACCGAGTCCGCACCGACCAGTGATCACTCATACACTAGGTCTATCCTTTACATTAGGGACAATGTGCAGAGGTTTATTAACCAACACACCCGCACATCTTTGGAAAGAGGGAGGAATTAAGATGGAACCCAGGTGTCTGGCGCTGTAAGACAGTCACTTTACAGGGGCTCCACCCATGCAGCCCCTGATGTATCCGCACACCATGGATGGCTCGATTGAAATCATGTAGTCGTCCCACTGACCGGTTAGCACACAACGAAAGCTTTTCACTGGACCTCGGTACACGTCGGAGAGTCATGGGGTGATAAAGTCATACAGCGTGGAAACAGGCTCTTCAGCCCAAATTGCCCACACGGGCCAACATGTCCCATCTACAATAGTCTCGCCTGCCTGCGTTTGGCCCTTATCCATCTAGTGACAATAAACTAAACGAAACGAAAAAAAAGTACCAATCATCGATGATGCATTATTGATCAATGTTGGAAGAGTTCAGAGGAAGAGAGCGAGAGCCGAATAGGGTCGGGAGCAGCAGGGAGATGAAAGTCCCCCTCGCACCAACAAATCAGGATGCACGCCCGCTTGCCGAGATTGGGACGCGCCTGAGCCCGAGTCATTGCAATCTGCTCCGGCAAAGCATCCTTCAGCGTTCGGCGCTCTCGCCTCTACACGACCTCGCCTCTCCAACCAACGACAAGGCAGCGATGTGCTGATAGACCGAGCAATTAATACAAGAGGAGGGAGGGAGGGAAGGAAGTCAACTTGTGCAGCGTGCGGCTGGAGGTTGATGGTTTTGCTCGTGAAACAGACAGGGTGAAGACGGTTGTTCGCTCTCCCTCTCGCACACGGTGACCATGGATATGTTCATGAAAGGGCTTTCCAAAGCCAAAGACGGGGTGGTGGCAGCGGCAGAGAAAACAAAGCAAGGAGTGGCAGAGGCGGCGGGGAAGACCAAGGATGGGGTGCTTTACGTGGGTAGGTGAACAGCAATCGTGAAATACAGCTTCAAATCCCTCCAAGGTGATGTTTTTCCTGGAGCGGGTATGGCCGTGGAGGAGAATACTCCGTGGGGGAAATCACAAGAGAGGGAGGATAGTGTGGAGAAGGATGATGATGGTGGAAGTCATTGGGGGAAAAAAGCATCAAGTGTCTGGCGAGGATGGAGAATAATGTCCATAGTATTTAGCTGAGAGTTCGCGCTTTCTAACTGCAAGCTGTTGGGTAATTGTAAATTGTAACTGCAAGCTGAAAGGTAATTGTAAAAAAAGAAAGCTCCCTCTCTCTCTCTACTTGTGGTCAAACACGATTTAGTCCCCCCCCCCCCGTCTGGAAAGACTGCATTGGGTGGGATAAGAACTGAGATCCCAAGGTCAGGGCTCCTGGTTTAAGATCAGAGGAAAACTCGAAGTGAGTTACAGAAAATAATCAACAGGATTTTATTCCACCTAAAGGGATTAACATAAAATAAAATCTGATTTTCTTTCCTGGTCAATTACAATATTTAAAATGAAATCCTAGATTTCAATGTTAGAGGGCTTTTGTGTTATAGTCCCCCACGTTGAGCTGTGCGGGTTAACATCACTGCTCCCCGGCGGTGGTGCTTTGTGAAGGGGGTTTGGAGGAATGTGGTAATGGCGCGTTTAACCCTTTGCTGTCCTGCGTGGTGGCTGTGGGCTGTCTTTTTGTTGACCCGAACGCGACATGACCCCCACCCCCTCCCCACCGCACCCCTCCAACCCTGGATCGCCGCAGTCACATCTGTCAGGGCGACCCTTACTACAAGTCCTGATCTTAATCTGCCTTCCGTCCTCCCCTCCCCACCACCACCAGCCCTCACGCTTGCTTGCAGCGCCTTGGGGATCTGATGGGGAAAGTGAAAGGTTGGGGCGGAGGGGGAGAGAATCAGTTCACTGATTTGTGCCATTTTTCCAAAATGCTAACGGGGCTCTTTCCTTATTTTGCTTTAAAAATGTATTTATTTTCAGGCTCCAAGACTAAAGAAGGGGTGTTTCACGGAGTGTCCTCAGGTATCACCGACTAATAGTTTCTAGATGTCTGTGCTTGTCCCTTTGTGTGTGCTGGTCTCTTTCTTGGTGTTGGGGCGAACAGGATGGGGAAAGTCCGTTCAGCCCATCTAGTGCATTCCCTCAATTAATGCTCTTATCCCCCATCAACCTGCCTTTCTTCCTTAGCACATCCATAACGCAAGATATATCTATCTTCAAGCCATCAAGTGATGAGAGGAATAAATAGGATACATGCCTTTTCTTTTACCCAGAGTAGGGGAATCAAGAACGAGAGGACATCGGTTTAACGTGAGAGGGGGGAGAGATTTAATCAAAACCTGAGGGGCAACTTTTATTTTAGACCCAGAGGAGGTAGTTGAGGCAGGTACTATCACAAAATCCAAAAATCATTTGGACAAGTATATGGATAGGGTGGGTTTGGAGGGATATGGGCCAAATGCAGGCAGGTGAGACTAGTGTAGATATTGGGCTGAAGGGCCTGGTTCCATGCTGTATGACTTTATGACCCAATGACTCTATGACTATGATCCCCACACACTGAAAGACCTTGGAGAAGGTTTCTCCCATCCCATCACTATCTGGGATCATCTTGAGAAACCTCACTCTAACATTGTACCTCTTCCCAAAAGAGAGATTCCTATTCCCTAACTTTCCATTCAGATCCTTTAATCATACAACACCAATGATCCACATCCATAATTTACCCTGAAGGGAATATAGGTGGTGTCTATGCAAACTGCCCCTGTAAATCCATTTCAAGTGCAAGGTGCATCAGGAAGAGTATCGATTTTATTTCCCCACAGAGTTGCACAGTGCTTTTCTTCGATGTAGACTCTCACGTGGGGAAAGAGCTAACAAGATGTTCCAACTAGTCATATTGGACTTTGTAGCTCTTACAGTGTTGCTGTTGCAGATGTGAACTATGGTTTCAAAGGCTCATTGGCCTCTGTAACTATCAGCAGAACCACATGTGTTCATCTTTGGTTTTTCACTGGTGTTGTGATCCATAAAGCAGGTGAGAAGAATGGATGTGTTGGGCTGAATTGCCAGCTGCTTGCTGTAAGATAGAAACATAGAGTGCTCTAGAGCCAATGGTTCTCTTGTCACATATGCATAGAGTTCTTCAACGTGAAAACAGGCCCTTTAGCCCAACTGGCCCATGCCACCAACATGCCCCATCCACACTAGTCCCACCTGCCCGTGCTTGGCCCAAAGCCCTCTAAACCCATCCCATCAATGTATCTGTCCAAATGTCTCTGAAATGTTATGATAGTACTTTTTACAAGCATTCATTATATGTAATTCGTTGTAATGCAGGGAACCACCAACATTAGTGAGATTAGAAGGTAAAGTGATTTGGATTAGTGCATTAAGATTGGATTTTAAAGTACACATGCACTGTGGAGGCATCTACCTGGCTGTGTGGAGCTCTCCATGGTACCAGTGCAAAACAAGTACTGATTAAATCAAGCCAGTAGGTCAGTTCTTTGATATTTATGTTTCATCTGTTAATTCCCTGAGGCCATGTCTTGATGTAAATACAAATTAAGTAAAAACAGACTGAAAAGAACAAACTTCAACAAAGATGTCATTGCAAAGAATAATTAATTTATTAGATTTTGACTTTTCAGGGTTGTGACCAGAATCAACGGGGCAGCATCTTGCAAGTCAGACCGTGGGCTACTGTGAAATAATAATGTAGAGGGTCAGAATGGTGATACATCATCTGCACTAGATGTTTGACATGGACACAGGGATCTGCAGGTTCTTGATTTCCTGGTCCTCCAAAAATATTCCAAATGGAATTTAAAATGTATGTTTATTAAAAAAAAAAAAAGATACAAGGATTTGCAGATGCTGGTTTATAAAAAAAAAAGACACAGAGTGCTTGAGTGGGCATCACTGACCATGTGAGTGAGGAGTGAGTCTACTCAGCACTCCCAGCTCTGCTCAGCTCCACTCAGCCCCCTGATTGTTGCTGCTGCTGGGGTGGGGGAACGGTGGAGGGGGGGGGGGGGGTGTGTGGACAAGGCATTGCTGAAATGCCTCATTCCCACCCAGCAGAAGATGCCTGCAGCAGTGAACAAATCCACCCTCATCCATCCCACCAGTCTCCCAAGTGCTCAATCATTTGTCTAGGGTGTCCATAAGTCAGGCATTCATAACCCAGAGAGGACCTGTTCCCCGGACTAGAAATCCGAGTTCATATCCGAACCAGAGAAGCTACAGGCAGGTGGCACAGTAGAGTTGCTGCCTTGCAGCGCCAAGAGACCAGGGTTCAATCCTGACTACGGGTGCTGTCCCTATGGAGTTTGTATATTCTCCCCGTGACTGTGTGGGTTTTCTCCAGTAGCTCCAGTTTCCTTCCACTCCAAAGATGTGCAGGTTTGTAGGTTAATTGACTTTGTAAAATTATAAATTGTCCCGAGTGTATAGGATAGTGCTAGCGTCTGGGTGATCATTGGTCAGCACTGACATGGTGGGCCGCAGGGTCTGTTTCCACGCTGTATTTCTAAAGTCTAAAGTTACCTATCGTTATTCTCCATAGATGCTGTCTGACCTGCTAAGTTACTCCAGCACTTTGTGTCTTTTTTCCCCCTCCAACATTTGGCATCTGGTTTGACCAAGAATGCTCTCAAATTAGAGCACTCTGACTTTAACCAAGGCTGATCCGTATGATCCTTATTTAATAAAGCAGACATGAGGGAGAGTGAGGAAGCATTTCACCCCCCCCCCCCCCCCCCCCCCCACACACACACACAACGCCTAATAAGTTATTAGGTGTTGTGTGTGGGAGGGGGGGGTGAAATGCTTCCTCGCTCTCCCTCATGTCTGCTTTATCATTGGTTATGTGACTAACTGCTGTGCAGAATAGTGGGCTCAATACATATTTGGAGCAGAACGATCGGTGTGTCAAGCTGTATCGGAGAATTACGAGCTAACGAGACATTGACCCGAGGCAATGTTTCTCTTCGGCTTCCGCCTGCCAGCTCTGCCAATTAATTTGGCCTCTCCACTCGCGAATTTGGATGCAGTGGAGGTTATACAATATTCCCCATGTGTCTTCTTGCGATCGTTCTTCAGCAGAAACGCGGAATCCAGTTGATTTAATTTGAAATTAAGTCCCGAGTACAGCACTGTGCAGTGAAAGGGAGATAAGAGAATATGTGAGCAAAATGATGTTGTGGCGAAATGCAAAGCCTTCGCAAAAATCAAAGGAGTCTCTTTGCTTTTTTTCCCCCCTTCATCACTGGGAATGGAAGTTATGATTTTGCCTTTGAGAAAAACTGGATGCGCAAATTGTGAAGGTTTAAGCCACCACTATGTGCTGGTGGAACTTGGATTATTTTTCTGTAGTGCTGGTGGCTGAGGGGAGAACTAACAGATGTACGCAAAAGTATGAGATGCATAGATAGGGTAGACAGTCAGAACCAGGGTGGAACTGTTGCAGTCTGGAGGCCACAGGTTTAAGGTGAGAGGGGCAGAGTTTAAAGGAGTTTTGCGGTGCACGTTTTTATGGGTGGTTGGTGCCTGGGACCCGCTGTCAGTGGTGGTGATGGAAGCAGATACAATACTGGCGTTTAAGGGGCTGTTAGATAGGAGCATGGATAGACACACACGCACATACATATATAATATGTGAGCAAATTGAGAGAGAATATCTACAACCAGGAACTGTGTGACAAAGATTGTCTTGATCTGATAACTGTCCCATTAAATTATAAAATAGAGGTAACTTCATCCACCAATTTTATTATCTGTGCTTTTGTTTCTAGTGTTAATGCTCTCACAAAAAACCTTTCAGAGAAAGTAGAACATGAAACTCAGGTGATTGTAGATTTTTGCAGGGCATGTATAAGGGCGACTTGATCTTTTTGTCAATGAGGCTGCTAAATGTGAATTTACAATAAGCTCTGGCAATAATAATAATAATAATAATAATAATAATAATAATAATAATAATAATAATTTGTTTATAGGGACAGTGCATATTAATGAACATTTACATGTAAATATGCGAGATTGTAGCCAATCAGTAGCTAATTTCCGTCTCTAGGTCAAGAGTTATTGGTAACCAGTAGATTTGATTCTCCCACAGAGGACCAGGGCATAGAATTGAACGCAATTGTTTCTGATGCAATGCAGATCAATATTTAAAGCATATAGTTTAGTTTATTGTCACCTGTATCGAGGTACAGTGAAAAGCATTTTGTTGTATGCTAACCAGTCGGCGGTAAGACAATACATGATTATAATCGAACCATCCACACTGTACAGATACACGATAAAGGGAATAATGTTTAGTGCAAAATAAAGTCCAGTAATGTTTGATCAGAGATACTGTAGGTCCGAAGGGTCTCCAATAAGGTAGATCGTAGCTTAGCACCGTTGTCTAGTTGATGATAGGATGGTTCAGTTGCCTGATAACAGCTGGGAAAAAAACTCTCCCTGAATCCGGAGGTGTGGAGTTTCACACATCTATACCTCTTGTCTAATAGGGAAGGGGAGAAGCAGCGGTGAGCGGGGATGAGGTAGCATGAAGATTAGGTTACCGAGCTACCATCCAGTTGTCTAGACTATTGATCCAGGGATGGAAGTTCAAATCCCAAAGCAGCAGCTGTGGAATTTCAGCCCAATTACTTGAATAAATATATCAATAGTGGCAACCACAGATCTATTGGATTGCCATACAAGCCTTAATCAGAGTAGATTTATTAAGCACGGCCTACATGTGACTCCAGATTCATCAATGTCTCTTAATTCTGGGGTTGTCGGGGAAGGACAATAATTGTCAGCATTTCCAGTGAGGTTCAAAATCCTATGAACAAATAAATATATCAAAGATAAGACATTCGCCAATGCTTGTTGTTTGTCTGAATTTTCCTGTTCATGTCAGAGGAGCAGAATTAGGTCATTTGGCCCATTGATTCTACTCCACCATTCAATCATGGCTGATGAATTTTTCCCTCTCGACCCTATTCTCCTGACTTCTCCCCGTGACCTTTGACACCCTTACTGATGAAGAACCTGTCAATCTCTGCTTTACTATTACCCAATGACTCTGCCTCCACAGCTGTCTGTGCCAATGAATTCCACAGATTCACACCCTCTGACAAAATGAATTCCTCCCCATTTCCTTTCTAAAGGTACGTCCAAACTTTTTACCAAACATTTTTACACAGAGAATGGTGAGTATCTGGAACGTGCTGTGGTTTCCTCCAACACTCCAAAGACCAGCAGGTTTATAGGTTAATTGGCTTCTGTAAATTGCCCTGGGTGTGTAGGATAGTGCTAGTATACGGGGTGATCCGCTGGTCGGCGCGGACCCGGCGGGTGGAAGGGCCTGTTTCCACGCTGTTTCTCTGAAGTATGAGAGATACAGTGTGAAGTATCACAGGGAGAACGTACAAACTCCATACAGACAGCAATTGTAGTCTGGCTCAAACCTGGGTTTCTGGCACTGTAAGACAGCCACTCTACCTCTGTGCCACCTCTCTTCCGGTGCGGGTGGCAATTGTTTTCAGGACGTACCTCCTTGTCACCCTTTATAGAGATGCCTCCATATCCTTTCAAAATAGGGCAGCCATTCAAAGGCAGCAACACTTCAAGTTCCCTACAAGGACCCATATTTTGGCCTGACCACTGAATATTGTTTCCCACATGTTTCAATACAAAAATGATGATTTCTCAACAACAAATGCTTACGCAGTTCTATTGTGATTAAACTATAGTCTGTAAATATACAAATACAATTATAATGGATAAATAGCTCAATAGGAAACAAGTATTTACCCCACCTATTGTCATAGAGAGACGGAGATAGCATGGAAACAGACCAGTCGGCCCATCAAATTCACATCAGCCGATAGCTATTCATTTACACTGATCACATTTTTTATTCTGCCCATATTCTCACCAACTCTTTTTAGATTCTAACACTCACCACATATTTGGGGCAATTTGCAGTGTCCACTTACCCTACCAAGTGACATTGGTGTTGGTATTAGTTTATTATCATCACTTGGACCATGTTACTTTAGTTTAGAGATGCAGCATGGAAACAAGTCCATCGACCCGGCGAGTCCACGCCGACCAGTGATCATCCGTTCACACTAGTTCTACGTTTTGCAATCCTCCACATTAGGGGCAATCTTACAGAGACCAATTAAACTGCAAACCCATACTTCTTTGGGGAGTGGGAGGAATTCAGAGCACCCAGAAGAAACCCACACGGTCACAGGGAGAACATGCAAACTCCACACAGGCAGCAGCTGAGGTCGGGATCACCCTGGGGGTTTCTGGCGCCGTGAGGCAGCAGCTCCAGTGCTGTGGGAGTAAGATGAACTGCCTGGGGAAACGCATACAATCACAGCAAACTCCAGGCAGATATTGCACCCAGATTGTTGATGTTGTGAGGCAGCAGCTCGACCAGCTGTACCACCTGATTATGTAAGTACCGATCCACCACCAACTTTACGTCAGCTGATCATCCGGCACCGCCTTTAATCCGGACAAGATTACGAGAACGCACTTAAAATTCCTTGGGCGGCCACAGATGGCACTGTGTGTAGTGCGTGCTATTTCGGGACATGTCCCTCCATCCCGATAGAGTTATTTATTTACTTCTGCAGTTGTTGGTGGTGATCCCTCAGTGAGCTTATTTTGTTTATATTTATCCCTAGCTATGGCTTCTAAGCCAGGTCCAAGTGACAGACACAATGACACGCATAAGCACATTTAATTTACAATTAATATTTGTTTTATTTAAGTTTCTAGCAGTCCTTGGTGCTTTATAGACATGGGTGGGGTATAATTAGTGGGCCAGAGGTGTTTTGTTGTATTATTATTATGAGGCCTCTGTTGGTCCGGCAAAATGGATAAGCCGGCAAACTCAGGAACCAAGGTGCAGAATTTGGAAGATTGAGGGGGGATCTTATCGAAACGTACAACATTTTTAAGGGGTTGGACAGGCTAGATGCAGGAAGGTTATTCCCGATGTTGGGGAAGTCCAGAACAAGGGGTCACAGTTTAAGGATAAAGGGGAAATCTTTTAGGACTGAGATGAGAAAAACATTTTTTATACAGGGAGTGGTGAATCTGTGGAATTCTCTGCCACAGAATGTAGTTGAGACCAGTTAATTGGCTATATTTAAGAGGTAGTTAGATGTGGCCTTTGTGGCTAAAGGGATCAGGGAGTATGGAGAGAAGGCAGGAACAGGATACTGAGTTGGATGATCAGCCATGATCATATTGAATGGCGGTGCAGGCTCGAAGGGCTGAATGGCCTACTCCTGAACCTATTTTCTATGTTTCTATGTGCAGGGAAATCGGTGGTGGACATGTAGGGATATTTCCATATTCCTACCAGTCCTTCACACATTCAATAAACTCAGTGCTGCAGCCCATCATGCTACATTTTGTTAGATTTAATTAAAAATATCTCCTCAAGGGCATTCAGTGCTCCGGAAATAGGAAGTAATAATCTGCAACCATTTCTTCGCCAGTAACAGTCAGGAAAATATTGGAAGTTGAATGATAGAAGATTGATTCGGGGAGACGAGTGAATTGAGTTTTGGAGGACCATGCTCAGCGGAGGACTTGACAACATTATCCTCTGTTGGGATCCTAAAAAGGGAACAATTGGCCTGTATGAAAAGTTGAGTGGCAGGAAGCTATTTTTCCAGATCCCCCAACCTGGTGCACACACATTTTCCCACCATCTCCCACTACCCGTCACCCTGTTCCTTTCCCCACCTCCTTACATCCATCCGCCACCTCTCCCTTCTCAGGGCACTCAGTTTTCCTCTCTTCACACTCCACCCTGCCCTCATCCATTCATTTCCTTTCATTGGGCTTTACTTTTCACTACATTTTTTTCCTTATCTGATGTTGCTTTGTCTCCTTTCTATATCTATCCTTTGTCATTGTCCACACCCATCTGTCAGTACCCCCCCCCCCCCCCCCCCCCCCCCACCTGTATCTACCTATTACTCGCCAGACTTTGCCTCTCTTCCAGCTTTCCTCCACCTATTCCATCTGAAGAAGGGTCCTGACCCGAAATGTCGTCTGTCCATTTCCCTCCACAGATGCTGCCTGGTCCACTTGAGTTCCTCCTACACTTAGTTTTTTTTTGCTCAAGATTCCTGCATCTGCAGTTGCCTGTGTCTCCAAACTTTTCAAATAATTGCTTTGTGGGATTAATCCTGTTAGACATGAGCCAATACGATATGCTTAGTTATATTGCTATCTCAGTTGAGTTTGACTTGACGAGCCAAAAGCACTCCGTTCTCTGGTAGGACTTCACTCTGTATTGTTTCGACCACAAGAGCAATGTTCCGACCAACATACCAGTATAGATAAGATGGCTGTGGCTGAGAATGGCCTCAAGGTTGGATTGCAAGGAAGATCAGGGGCTATGTGGAGAAGGCAAGAGAATGGGATTGAGAGGGAAAGATATATCAGCCATGATTGAACGGCAAAGTAGATTTGATGGGCCGAATGGCCTAATTCTGCTCCTATCAATTATGAACATGAACTATCCTGGGGCTGCAGCCCATCTTGCCTTGAAGGGGGGTGATTATATATAACAACCTGAAGAGCAAAGGATAGTTCACAAAGAGCGACTTTAGGACTAAAGCAACACACCAGCAGAAGATGATATGTTTATGAAAAGACACAAAAGGCTGAGTAACTCAGCAGGTCAGGCAGCATCTCTGGAGAACATGGATAGGGTGACGTTTCATATCGGGACCCATCTTCAGACAGAATGTACAGCTGGGGTAAAAGAAAGCTAGAAGAATGGAGACGCAGAACAAAGCACGGCAGGTCATAGGTCAACACAGGTAAGGTAGGGGTTTCGATAAGCAGATGGTTGGACAAAACCCAGAGATGAACAGACACAAAGCGTGAAACAAAAGAATTATGGAGTTGCAAATTGTCAAACTCAGAGGATTGATGAGGTTTGAAATGGGTAGCTAGGGGAAGGAATGGAGGGGGAGGGAAGGGAGAGATTGATAAGGCATGTTGAAAATTGGTAAGACGGTAATGTCTGCGATGGTATGTGAATGCCAGGTCAAATTTTCAGAGCAGCCAGCAATTGGGATGAAGTGGTAGATGCCAAAACTGAAACTTGATCGAGTGCCCATTATCTAATACTTCAGTGGATCTATCAATTTGGGTGGATGAATTAATCATGATCATAAGAAATAGGAGCAGAGTTAGGTCAAGTCTATTATATCAAGTCTATCTACAATTCAATTCCATTTAGAGCATAACCTACAGTACACCTTACCACTTGTAGTGATATGTGTTGGGGCCAAATATGATGTGTTGAACGGCTTCACCCATCATCCAAGTGGTCGCATCAGCTGCCAACAAATCTATGACTAGAAATGCAGAATGGTACTGTATTGACAGAGGCCATTCATCTCAAAGTACCTGTGCTGAAATTTGAAATGCAGTGCTTGCAGTATGCAACAACTTCCCAATTGATCCAATTAGAATGGTTTTCAGTGAATGAGTAAACATAGAAATACTGTAGGTAGTATCATTATATAGAAATAGGTAAATGGCTCTAGCGATTATGGCTCCACCCTTCCTTGGTCATGTGTTGTTGGCCCCGATTTGTTCTGGCCTTGTCTTACCATCAGTCCCCCCCATCCACCCCCAACTTTAAGTGTTTGGGTTTTTGGGTCACCCATCCCATCCTGCTGGATTAACTGAGTGGGTCAGGCAGGCAGCATCTCTTGGAGGACGGGTCTGAAGGAGGGTCGCAATCCTTAACGTCACCTATCCATGTCCTCCATAGATGCTGCCTGACCCTCTGAGTTACCCCAGCAACTTGTGTTCTTTGTGTCACCACAATAATATTATTTTAGACACAGAGAGGTTGAGGGTCCATTTTCATGGTAAGAGTAATTTTCACAGATGTCTATGAAAAAGATAACATGATTGTTCTGGTAATGATTAGAGCTGTGGGATAGATATTGATCGACTGTCTTTCAGCAGCAATACTTGGAAAATCTCTCCCCACTCTCTCTTCCCCCTTGAAACTTGTCTATCAAACCTTTGGTCATGTGGCTTCATATCTGCATCACATTGCGTTTGTTAATGCACCTGGGAAGAGATGAGTATCTTACTGGGTTTAAAGCATTATATTAATGCAAGTTACTGTTGATATGAGTATTTGTAAATGATTGCATTGTCAGAATCATACAAATTTATAACAGAGAAACTGGCCATTTGGCCCAGGCATAGTTATGCTAGCCAAAAAACGAGTTTAGGTTAAACCCACA
Source organism: Amblyraja radiata (assembly GCF_010909765.2). Lineage (NCBI taxonomy): Eukaryota > Metazoa > Chordata > Chondrichthyes > Rajiformes > Rajidae > Amblyraja > Amblyraja radiata. The sequence continues at coordinate 56,785,515 of NC_045956.1, read as the reverse complement.
TCCTATTCTTGGTTGGATTAAGTTATTTAAGTGTCAATATAGTTCTTTGTTTTCCCACCACCCTTCAACCCTTCAAGGCAGTGAGTTCTGGGCCCTCACCCCTTGTGGAGTGAATTTGTTTTATTTAAAATCTCAGCTCCCCTCTAACTCTTCTATCAATTAACGTAAATCTGCCCACCATCACTGACACCTCTACCTATTTTGGTTTGCCCTGCCTCAGTCTGTCACACACCTCAAGTAAATATTTCCTCATTCTCCTTTGGTGCAAAGAAACAAATTAGCCCTCCTCTTCTCCCCCCCCCCCCCCCCCCCCCCCCCCCCCCCCCCCCCCCCCCCCCCCCCCACCTCCAACCGAGCCAGTCTATAATTATAGGTGTAATTCTGCAGTCACCGAGCCATTGTGAAATGGAAACAGGACCTTCAATCCAATGGAGCCGACCACACCGACCATTAAGAACCCATTTACACTAATCCAGAACTACAAATGTTTCTGTTGTCCTCGCATCCCCAACAAGCTCTCTAGATGCCATCACTCACAGACACACTCGGGGTTCATGAGTTCATGAGTCATAGAAGCAGTAGTAGACCATTTGACCCATCATGTCTACTCCACCATTCAATCATAGCTGATCTACCTATCCCTCTCAACCCCGTTCTCCTTTCTTCTCCCCCTAACCTTTGACACACTGTTACTAATCAAGAATCTGTCAATCCCTGCCTTAAAAATACCCAATGACTTGGCCTCCACAGCCGTCTGCGGCAATGAATTCCACAGATTCACTATCCTCTGGCTAAAGGGAATCCTTCTCATCTCCTTTCTTTAATTTACAGTGGGCAATTAACTTTTCATCCTGAATATCTTTGGGATGTGGGAGAAAACTGGAGCACACGGAGAAAACCCACACTGTCACAGTTGGCACTGGTGGTCAGAAATGAACCCAAGTGCTGGCGCTGTAAGGCAGCGGCTCGACCAGCTGTACCATTGTGTTACCCTGATAACATTCTTGTAAAACTCCTCTGCACTCTCTCATGTTGTTGCGACACTTACTAAAAACAAACCCACTGGATAAGTGGTTTTGTCTAGTGCACGGAACCATTTTTCTCTGTACAGATTACAACACAAGTGGATAGAAGGCATGTTGGGGCATTGAGTATGAAAGTTGGGATGAAATGTTGCGGCTGCATAAAACTGTGGTGAGGCCACATTTGGACGGTGTAGTGCAGTTCTAATCACCCCATTACAGGAAGGTATGTGGAGGTTCTGGAGACGGTGCAGAAGAGGTTCACAAGGATTTTACCTGGATTGGGGTGAATCAGTCACAAGGAGACATTGGACAAACTGAAGAATGATCCCGACCTGAAATGTCACCAATCTATGTTCTCCAAAGATGCTGCCTGACCCGCTGAGTTACTCCAGCACCTTTTGTCCTTTTTGTGAACCAGCATCTACAGTTCCTTGCATCTACATGGACAAACTTGTATTGTTTTCCCCGCAGTGTTGGAGGCTGAGAGGCGACCAGATAGAAGTATATCAAATTATGAGAGATACAGACAGGATAGATATTTATTCCACCCCAGGGTGGAAATGTGCATTATTAGAGGGAATACGTTTAAGGTGAAAAAGGTACATTTTTTTACATAGGTGCCCAGAACACACAGCTAGGGGAGATGGTAGAAACAGATATAAAACATTTAAGAGGCGCATCGTCACAAACATGAACAGTCAAGGAATAGAGGGATACATTCATGTGCTGGTGGATGGAATTAATTCAGATTGTCATCATGGTAAGGGTGTCAAAGATTATAGGGGGAAGGCAGGAGAATGGCATTGAGAGGGAAAGATAGATCTGCCATGATTGAGTGGCGGAGTAGACTCGATGGACCGAATGGCCTAATTCTGCTCCCGTGACTTAAGAACTTATGGTCAAACAGGCAGAAGGGCCTGTCCTTGTGCTGTCCTGTTCTGTGTTCAGTGTTTGATTGGAAAGCATGCCCCATCTTGAGCTGAGAGTGTGCAGTAAGTCAGAACGTCCCCTGTGTTTTTGTTTATCTCTGATCAGTGGCCGAGAAGACCAAGGAGCAGGCGTCGCTCGTCGGAGGAGCCGTGGTGACAGGAATGTCCACAGTCGCTCAGAAGACAGTGGAAGGAGCTGGAAACATAGCAGCAGCCACCGGACTGGTGAAGAAGGAACAGCTCGTGAAGCAGGTTGGCTTTTCAAAAATTCATTTCATTTCTCCTTCCCCCAGGCTCTGATATTACTATGCACAAGACACACACTCCTCTCTGTTCTCATGGTTGTGGTGTGGGATTTGTTAAATAATTTATCCATTTCAGCATCAGATTGTGTGTGTGTTTGACGTCACCAGCTTCTCAATCGAATCTTCTGGCTATGTAGGGACACGCAAGTCCATAGGCTGCCGAGCAATATTGCTCACTGAATGCTTATATTAAAAAAACATATCTCCGACATGGAGCTCAAAGAAGCTGAAAATATTAAGCTGAAATGTGGGCTGGATTATTTGAATTTGCAAATGCATCGAACCATGTGAGAATGTTTCACTCCCTGGTCTGCATCAACTAGTGTGCTGTGTTGAGCTGACAATTAATTTGGTCTAATTGGGCTCTTCAGTGCGAGGAGATTTGAAGCCTTGTAATCTCCAACCATCAGTGAGTTTTAGTGAATACGTTAGCATGAGCTGTAGAAATCAGCACATTTTAGAAGCAGGAGGAGTTGGAGCAGAAAAGGAAAGGGAAGATTTTCACAGTAAACATGGCACATAAGCAGGGACCACATCATTACACCACCACGAGGGTGGCGCAGCGGCGCTGTGGTAAAGTTGCTGTCTTAAAGCACCAGAGACCAAGGTTCGATCCTGACCATGGGTGCTGTCTCTTTGTACGTTCTCCTCGAGACCCGTGTTTGTCTTCTCCAGGTGCTCCGGTTTCCTTCCACAATACAAAGACGTGCAGGTTTGGTGGTTAATTGGCTTCTGTAAATTGTAAATTATACCTTGGGTGTAGGATGGTGCTAGCGTGCAGGGTGATTGCTGGCCGGCATGGACCTGGTGGGCTGCAGGGCCTGTTTACATGCGATGTCTCTAAAGTCTAAAGGAACAGGCCCTTCAGCCCACATTGTCAGTGCTGAACATGATGCCACCATAAACTAATCTTATCTGCTTGCACATGATCCACATCCCTCCATACCTATGTGTCCATCAAACAGCCTCTTAAATGCCACTATCATATCTACCTCCACCACCACCCCTGGTAGCACGATCCAGGCATCCACCACCTGTATAAATAAACATTTGCCACACCTCTCCTTTAGACTAACTCCCTGTCCTTAAACCTATGCCTTTGATATCTCCACCCTGATTGTCTACCCTGTCAATGCCTCACTTCATTTTATATACTGCTTTCAGGTGTTCCCTCAGCCTCCAGAGAAGACGATTCAAGATTGTCCAACCTCTCCTTTATTGCTATTGAAATAGGCTTATTTCAGAGACAGAGGGAATTGCTACGGAACAGACAAGGGTCATTTTCACTGGGGAGCATTTGACCAGGACTGAATATAATGCCTGCAGTGCCCTGAATTGGGAAACTCACACAGAATTAATGACACAAAACAATTTACATTGTCACTTAAGGCTGATTTGTGATTATTGGTCATTTTTGATTCAGGTTCAAGTCAAGAGAGTTTTATCGTCATGTGTCCCAGACAGAACAATGAAATTCTTACCTGCAGCAGCACGGCAGATTATGTAAACATAGTATTCTGTAAACAATCTCACAAACGAGAAACACATTTTCAGTGTGTACACACACACACACACACACACACACACACACACACACACACACACACACACACACACACACACACACACACACACACACACACACACACACACACACACACACACACACACACACACAAAAACAGACAGACACACAAAAACAGACAGACAATAATAGTGCAAAAAGACAAAGACAAAATCAATGCCCCCAAGTCTATGTAGTTCAGAGCTTATTTCGAGGTTGTGGTTTAATAACCTGTTGGCTGTCAGGAAGAAGCTGTTCTTGAACATGAGTCCTGTGCAAATTAGGTTCTAGCTTGTGCTGGAAAAGTGCCTTAATAAGCCACACAGCAGAGCCATAAATGCAAAATCATATTTCATCTTCTTTATATTTGCTTATGACGCAGTAAGAGGCTGCCAATGAGTCTGTCAGCTCTTTCAGCAAGACCATCTGTTCTATCCCCCCCAATTATTTCCCAATCACCTAATTTTGCTTATATGCCCATTAACCCATTTACTGCGGTACAGTGGCGCAGCTGAGTTGCATTGAGTTTGATAGCCCTGTCCCACGGTGCGAGTTCATTCCAAGAGCTCTCCCGAGTTTAAAAAAAAAATCAAACTCGTGGTAAGCACGGAGAATGAACGTAGCGGGTACGTCGGAGCTCGGGGACGTCTCTTAGTGGCTTGTACCGCTAACGGCAGGTACACGGGAAGACTCGCTAACGGCAGGTAAGCACATGAAGACTCGTGAAGATTTTTCAACGTTGAAAAATGTCCACGAGAGCCCCGAGTACCGACGAGTGGCCATTAATGTAAATCTCCGAGTTAGAATCGGGGCAAACTCTGGAGAGCTCTTTTTTTAAAAAAATTTTTTAATCAAAAATATTTATTCAAATATTAAAATTGTATTTACAATACAATAAAACAAAACACCACCATAATGCAAGATCAACAATTATGCTAATCAACTGCTAAACAACTATATTACAATCCTTGTCAAGGATACATTCAACCTCCCTCGGTGCCCAGCGGTCGCGGAACTCCCTCAGGGTGCCCGTAGACAGGGCGTATTCCCTTTCCATCCGCACCCGGGCACGGACGTATCCCCGGAAAAGGGGCAGGCAGCCGGCTCGGGTAGATCCCTCCACCGTCTGGCGCCGTGACTCGCGGATGGCCAGCTTGGCCAGGCCCAGGAGCAACCCAACCAGCACATCTTCAGCCCTACCCTCTCCCCTACGCACAGGGTGTCCAAAGATGAGGATGGTGGGTGAAAAATGCAGCCAGAAGGCAAGGAGCAGCCCCTTTAGATATTCAAACAGTGGCTGCAGCCTCACGCACTCCATGTACACGTGGTACACAGACTCTTCCAGCCCGCAAAAGTGGCAGGCGGCTGGCGAGTCTGTGAACCGCGAGAGAAACAGGTTGCAGAGAACACCTCGGTGCAATACCCTCCACCCCAGGTCCCCAATGTAGAGGGGGAGAATCCCTGCGTAGAGGGACCCCCACCGGGGGCCCCCCTCGCGACTGGAAGGGAACACCGACCGCCACTTGGTGTCCGGACGGTGGACCATCTGGAGAGCTCTTGGAATGAACTCGTACCGTGGGACAGAGCTACGAGTCTAGTTTATTGTCACATGTACCGAGGTACAGTGAAAAGCTTTTGTTGCGTGCTGATCAGGCAGCGGAAAGACAATGCATGATTTCAGTCGAACCATCTGCAGTGTACAGATACAGTCCAATTCTTAAGGGATTGGACAGGCTAGGTGCAGGAAAAATGTTCCCCACATTGGGGGAGTCCAGAGCCAGGGGTTACGGTTTCAGAATAAGGGGTAGGTCATTTAGGACTGAGATGAGGAAAATCTTTTTCACCCAGAGAGTTGTAAATCTGTGGAATTCTCTGCCACAGAAGGCAGTAGAGTCCAATTCACTGGATGTTTTCAAGAGAGTGTTAGATTTAGTTCTCAGGGCTAAAGAAATCGAGGGATATGGGGAAAAAGCAGGAACGGGGTATTGATTTTGTTTGATCATCCATGATCATATTGAATGACGGTGCTGGCTCAAAGGGCCTGCACCTATTTTCTATGTCTATGTTTCTATGATAAAGGCAATAATGTTTAGTGCAAGATAAAGTCCAGTAAAGTCCTATCAAATATATTTTCAAGAGTCTTCAATGAGGTATTTAGTAGTTCAGGACCACTCTCTAGTTAGTAGGATGGTTCAGTTAAGGGCCTGTCCCACGAGCATGCGACTCCATGCAGCAAGCGCGACCTAAAGGGCCGGTCCCACCAGCATGCGCCTGCATGCGGCAAGCGCGACCTAAAGTGGTCGCTTGAGCCGTAATGCCTCGCGGGGCCGGTCCCACTTTGATCGCCGGAGCGTATGGAGTTGTGTGGAGCTGGTCCCGACATCGCGCGGGGCTCCGAAAAACTGACACTGTCCAAATATTCTGCACGGCAACGGCCCACCGGCCCGCAGCAGCCTCGACGCCGTACGTCACGCGCGAACTTCCCGCGGACTTCGCTCGCACTTCATGTCACTCACTCGACCTCCGCGCGCCCCCCGCTTCTGGTTTGGTCGCGCTTGCCGCATGCAGGCGCATGCTGGTGGGACCAGCCCTTTAGGTCGTGCTTGCCGCATGGAGTCGCATGCCCGTTGGACAGGCCCTTTACCTGATAACAATGAAATGCAGTGGGTTAAGTTCAGCTTGGCTCTGCCACATCTAGTTTCCCTCTCCCCTAATTCTCAGTCTGAAGAAGGGTCTCGACCCGAAACATCAACAGTTTCCTTTTCCCCAGAGATGCTGCCTGACCTGCTGAGTTACTCTAGCATATTGTGTCTATCTTCGGTGGCTCTGTCAAAACCTTGCTTGTGGTTGGCATTGTACCAATCCAGGCAGATGGCAGTCTGCCCCACAGTTCTCTACAGGGCCTGCGATGTGGTGGGAGGAGGTGCCACTCTTTTAGAAACAGGGCAAGTTAAATCTGTCTGCTAGTGCCCTGACAATATGTACAGGAAGGAACTGCAGATGCTGGTTTACTCCACAGATGGACACAAAATGCTGGAGTAACTCAGTGGCTCAGGCGGCATCTCGGGAGAAAATGATTTTTTTCCAGCATTTTGTGTCTATCTGCTAGTGCGTCGATTTGGATAGATAGTCCAGTTTAAGAAGGGTCTTGACCCGAAATGTCACCTATTCCTTAGATGCTCCATAGAAGCTGCTTCACCCGCTGAGTTTCTCCAGCATTTTTGTCTACATTCGATTTTTCTAGCATCTGCAGTTCTTTCTTAAACAAGTTTACAAGCCAGGGACCGTCACCTCCTTGGCAGTCATTGATTTCACATTCACTGCTCACCCATGTAGAGCCCTGGCACAATCTACTAACTACTAGGGCGGCACGGTGGCGCAATGATAGAGTTGCTGCCTTACAGCACCAGGGTCCCAGATTCAATCCTCATTACGGGTGCTGTCTGCACGGAGTTGGTACGTTCTTCCCATGACCTACGTGGGTTTTCTTTGAGATCTTCGGTTTCCTCGCACACTCCAAAGACGTACCGGTTTGTAGGTTAATTGGCTTGATATAAATGTAAAATTGTCCCTAGTGTGTGTAGGATAGTGTTAATGTTAGTGTGCAGGGATCGCTGGTCAGTGTGGACTCTGTGGGTCGATGGGCCTTTTTCTGTGCTGTCTCTCTGAACCAAACTAAACCAAAAGCCCATCATGCCACAGAACATAGAACAGTACAGCCCAAGGACAGGCCCTTCGGCCCACAATATCTGTGCTAAACATGATGTCAAGATAAACAAATCTCATCTACCTGCAAATGGTCCATATCCCCCCCCCTCCCCCATTCCTGCATATCCATGTGTCTTTTAAACACCACTATTAAATCTGCCTCTACCACCACCCCTGGCAGTGCGTTCCAGCCACCCACCACCGTCTGTGTTAAAAAATATTGGGTCAGGGAGCATCTCTGGAGAACATGGATAGCTGACATTTTGGGTCGAGACTCTTCTTCTGATAATGCTCCACATCTCTTTTGGGAAGCTATCCAATGCAATGTTGTTCTTTTCCTGGAGTGGAGATGAACGGGCAGCTCATGATGTGCAATGGCTCCATCATTGTTTGCTGTGCATGTGCCCACATTTGAGCTCCCAATTGCAATGCTAACTGGGACCAAGTCATGGTCCTAATATAATAACCATATAACCATATAACAATTACAGCACAGAAACAGGCCATCTCGACCCCTCTAGTCCGTGCCGAACACATAATCTCCCCTAGTCCCATATACCTGCGCTCAGACCATAACCCTCCATTCCTTTCCCATCCATATAACTATCCAATTTATTTTTAAATGATAAAAACGAACCTGCCTCCACCACCTTCACTGGAAGCTCATTCCACACAGCTACCACTCTCTGAGTAAAGAAGTTCCCCCTCATGTTACCCCTAAACTTCAGTCCCTTAATTCTCAAGTCATGTCCCCTTCTGTCTGAGGATAACGCTGATTTATCAACACTGGGTTAGAAGTTTGCCCTTGCCACAGATGGCAAGAAACTCTGCATCTCGATACCTGCTGTGAGATTCTAACGGTGGTAGGTTTACGAACGTCTGCACATATGGTCTGCTGCTTGATCTGCTCTTGGCTTACGTTCTAAACCGTAAGTACTGTAATCGAGGCACTGAAAAGCAAGCATACCTTAAAACAAAGAGATAACACTCCACTGCCTTTCCAGCACAATGAATATTGAAGATTAAAGTATTGGAAATAGGGAAGAAATAGACCAGACTTTAGAGGTACAGCGTGGAAGCAGGTCCTTCAGCCCATCCAGTCCATGCCGACCAATGATCACCCCGTACACTAGCACCATCCTACACACTAGGGACTATTTACAATTTACAGAAGCTAATTAACTTACAAACCTGAGATAGTCATAAAGTGCTGGAGTAACTCAGCGGGTCAGGCAGCATCTCTGTAGAAAATGGATGGGTGACGTTTCGGGTCGGGACCCTTCTTGAAACCAAAAACCAGCATCTGCAGTTCCTTTCTACGCAACCTACAAACCTGCACGTCTTTGGAGTGTGGGAGGAAACCGAAGTACCCTGAGTAAACCACACGGTCACAGGGAGAACGTACAAACTCCATACAGACAGAACTTGTGGTCAGGATCGAGTCCGGGTCTATGGTGCTGTAAGCTCTACCGCTGCACCACTGTGCTGCCCTACCAGCAAATTGTTTTTCTAAATATGCTGTCGGTGTTTGTACAATAAATGCCTTTAGGATTTGAAGGGTTCCTGCAGTCACAGGCTTTGAAATGGTAAGAAGATGATTACACCATATCCTGCAGAGTTCAGCTTGGTATCCAGTTTAAATATGATTCCATGAAATCAGTGCATGAAGTGAACATAAATACTCCCGGATGTGTGTGGATACCAGAACCTGGTTGGAAATTGGCACGAGATTTGTTGTTTCCCTGGGCAATTCTCCACGGTGTTCTGGCCAATATTCTTCTTATTGTTCTGAGATTTAGGCAGATAAAAAACATTTCTAATTAAGTCTTGGCACGCTGGCATCGTCTCAGCCAATATTTATTGTTCAGTGAGCATCATGTAGACTACTCATGATCAACTTGCTTCTTGTTGTATCTTGTTAGGGTGCAATGTGGATGCAATGTTTATTGGTATTGCTATAATGTGTGTTTTCATACCACAAATCAGATATAATTCAATTGATGAATTATGAAATGCTATTTGTATAGGGTGATTTCACGAAAGGTCACTGGAGCGTAGATCCGCACCCACGTGACCGAAAATTTTAACTGGAGTACATGCGTCACTTCCGGTACATGTTAGTGAATGGGAAAACACGCACTTGGGCGATGTGCAATTTTGCAATTTTACTGACGGATTTTTAACTTTTAATACTTTTCATATAACAAATGAATAAAGATAAAAATAATGCCTTACTTTTGATGAAATGCAGCGAGCAAACGCGATAATTCCCGATATTTTCGATCTTTAAATCTCCACGGCAAATGTCCGATAACAACTTCCGCCATTTTGACACCTTCAGCTCCCTCTTGAATTTACCTTAGTTTCTATCTTTTTTTTGGACTGTAAATTTAGGTAGCTGTGCCTCACGGTCACCCCGACTGGCACAGTTAATTGCAGCTCAAAAACTGGCCGTTTTCGATGTTTTTAACGGGTGTGAACGTGCGTGTTTTCCCATTCACTAACATGTACCGGAAGTCACGCATGTACTCCAGTTAAAATTTTCGGCCATGTGGGTGCAGATCTACGCTCCAGTGACCTTTAGTGAAATCACCCTATTACGCATTAAGGGCGGCGCAGTGGAGCCTTGTATTAAGGGTGGTGCTGCGTTAGAGTTGCTGCCTTATGTGGCAAAGACCCGGGTTCGATCCTGACTGCAGGCGCTGTCCGTATGGAGTTTGTACGTTCCTCCTGCGACTGCGTGGGTTTTCTCCAGGTGCTCCAGTTTGAATGAATAAATAAGATTATTGGCCAAGTATGTTCACATACAAGGAATTTGCTTTGGTGCTCTGCTCACAAGTGACAACATGACATACAGTGACAATTAAGAATGACACATAAAACATTAAACATTATTAATAAAACATTGATTAAACATGTGAATTAAATAAAATACCAGAGCAAAAGGAGGCTACATATTTTTGGTTATTGAGTAGAGCTGCTACTCGTGGGAAAAAAACGCTGTTATTATGTCTGGCTGTGGCAGCTTTGACAGTCCCGGAGTCGCCTTCCAGAGGGAAGTGATTCAAAGAGTTTATGGACAGGGTGAGAGGGGTCAGAGATGATCTTACCCGCTTGCTTCCTGGCCCTTGCAGTGTACAGCTCATCAATGGAGGGAAGGTTGCAGCCAACAACCTTCTCAGCTGATCGGACGATTCGCTGCAGTCCTTCCACACTCCAAAGACGCACAGGTTTGTAGGTTAATTGGCATCAGTAAAAACTGTAAACTAATCAGACACCATTATCCCTTAAGAACGCAGTCTATCAATTTCACCACAGGTGATCATTGAAATTAAGAATAATCACTTCTATTGGTACTTTATTAAACAATGTAACACATAGTCTTTAGTATTTTTATCTTGAAGTATCAAAAATAAACTTATTGCCATTAAAATGACTTTTATTTTTAAAGACTGCAAAGGAAAAATACTGTTATTATGAGTCTTAAACTCTCTAACCCCTTAACCCGTTTTCCTCATTGACACAAATGTCTTCATAATGTGCGGCTCAGTGCCAGAGGTGTAGCGGTATAGTTGCTGCCTTGCAGCGCCAGAGACCCGGGTTCAATCCGGACTACGGGTGCTGTCTCAACGGAGTTTGTACATTCTCCCTGCATCATCATGGGTTTTCCCCGGGTGCTCCGGTTTCCAAAGACGTGCTGGTTAGTAGGTCAATTGGATTCTGTAAATTGTCCCTAGTGTGCAGGATAGTGCTAGCCTTCGGGTGATCGTCTGTCGGTGTGAACTAGGTGGGTTGAAGGGCCTATTTCCACGTTGTATCTCTAAACTAAACTAAATGTGATTTTCGATAAGATGTGGTTCTTTGGAAACCAACTTTTGCATTACAGCAGAAGTATTTTTACTTTTCAGTACCTTTAAAGCAGATTCTTTATATCCATTCAAGCGTGCCTTTTCTGTGCTTGGTCTTCATAATATTACCTTTGTAGGTGCTATTTGTTTGGGTGCTCTATGCCATAGATCATAAGACACAGGCGCAGAATCAGGCCATTCAACCCATCAAGTCTTTGCTGTTTGATCATGGCTGATCTATTTCTCCTTCCCAACCCCATTCTGCTGCTTTCTACCCAAAACCTTTGATGCCCTACTGTGCATCTGTGGCGATCAGTAGACAAGTTAGACCAGTTCGACAAGTATTGCAGCCATGTGAAATGCAATGATTATACTACAGTGATTCAAGTTTGTGATGTCCATGTAGTAGGTTACAGAGAAATCAGTTGCAAATAAGCACCAAAGTAACGGGACTCGGTTTCATGTAGTTTCAATTTATATCACTGTTGCCTCTTAATCATAAGGTTGTGTGCTGTGTAAAACATGCTAAGGTGATTTGAGATTTCCTGAGGTCATGAAAGGTGATCAGCTGAATAAGCGATTTTCTTTTTTTTTCATCTCTCTCGTTACAATGTACATGCCATCTTGGAGCTTGGTTATTTTGCTCACGGTTACTTTGCCGGACACAGAAAAGGATCACAGCCAGACGCTGCTGACACAGGGAACTGCAGATGTTGGGCTACAAAAAAAGATGCAAAGTGATGGAGTAAGACACAAAGTGCTGGAGTAACTCAGCGAGTCAGGCAGCTTCTTCAGACTGAAAAATAGGCATGGGGGGCAGCTTCTCACCTCCAGTTTTTCCCCTGTCAATATCTATCTTTAGGTTTGAAGAAGGGTCCCGACCCGACATCCTTTTCTCCAGAGATGCTGCCTGGCCCGCTGAAGTTACTCCAGCATTTTGTGTTAAACCAACATCTGCAGTTCCTTCCTGCACAAGTGATGGAGTAACTCAGCAGATCAGGCAACATCTCAGGAGGACATGGATAGGTGGGTTGGGACCTTTCTTCAGACCAATTGTAGTCTGGGGGAGAAAGTTGAGAAAATAAGTGGGGGCTGGACAAGGCCTGGCAAGTGATATGTGGATACAGGTGAGGGGGGTTTTATTGGCATGCATCAAACATTTGCATTTGGATTCACATGTACAAATATCTCAGGCAATCCTCAGAAAGTGCAGGGTGCTCATGTGGAGGCATTTCATCACCTGAGAATACCCCCAACACACTTTCAACCTAATGACATATTTTCTGAAGTAACAAATGAAACATTACTAAAGACACAAAATGTTGGAGCATCTCAGCAGTTCTGGAGAAAAGAAATAGGTGACGTTTCGGGTAGAGACCCTTTTTCAGACTGGGAGTCAGAGGAGAGGGAAACTAGAGGTATGAAAAGGTACAGAACAAAGCAGAGCCGACACCTTTCTCAAGAAAGGTGCAGCCTACAATGGTTCATTGTTGGCTGTGGAAGAGGTGACTGCCAATTTGCATATAGTAAACTCCCATGAAATAATGATTTGGTAATGACAGAACCATCCGCTTTAGCGCTGTTGTTTATTGGATGGTTATCGGGCAAGGTTTGCTAGTGCTACACAGGTGGCTTTAAAATAAAAAGTGGGAGGGTGGAGTTAACAACGTGGACGCGTATCCGTGCAGCTAATGGGAAAGAGAGTGTAGGAAAGGTCACGTTTAAACTAACAGGGCAGGGGGACGGGACCCAATGCAAGGAGACAGAGGGCCATAAAAGGAGGACAGAAGCAAAAGGTAGAAGGGAGATAAGAAGAGCTTTGAGTCTTAATGCGCGGAGCATTTGAAATAAGGTGGATGAATTGAATGTGCAGTTAGTAGTTAAGCGATATGATACAATTGGAATTACGGAGACATGGCTCCTGGGTGACCAAGGCTGGGAGCTAAACATGCCGGGGTGCTCGAGATTCAGGAAGGATAGACAGAAAGGAAGAGGAGATGGGGTGGCATTGCTGGTTAAAGAGGAGATTCATGCAATAGCAAGGAGAGACATTTGCTTGGATGCTGTAGAATCGGTATGGGTAGAACTGCAAAAACAGCCAAGGGCAGAAAACGCTGGTTGGAGTTGTATACAGATCACCAACAGCAGTAGGGAGGTTGGGGATAGCATCAAGCAGGAAATTAGGGATGCATGTAGCAAAGGTACAGCGGTCATCATGAGTGACTTTAATCTACATATAGATTGGGCCAACTAAATTGGTAACAGCGCTGAGGAGGAGGAGGATTTCCTGGAATGTATACGGGATGGTTTATTAAACCAATATGTAGAGGAACCGACTAGACTGGGTATTGTGTAATGAGGAATGATTAGTTAGTAATCTTAGGGGACTTTGAAGGTATGTGGGAATTGGCTAGGATAGATTGGAAAATTATACCTAAAGGGTTGACAGTGGAGATACAATGGCAAAGATTTAAAGACTGCATGGATGAACTCCAGAAATTGTTCATCCGTCTGGCAAAAAAATAAAACTGGGAAGGCGGCTCAACCGTGGCTGACGAGGGAAGTCAAGGACAGTGTTAAGTCCAAGGAAGAGGCATATAAATTGGCCAGAAGAAGCTGCAAGCCAGAGGACTGGGAGAAAATTAGAACTCAACAGAGTAGGACAAAGGGGTTAATTAAGAGGGAGAACAAACGAGCATGAAAGAAAGCTTGCGGAAAATATAAAAACTGATTAAAAGTTTTTATAGATATGTAAAAAGGAAAAGATTAGTGAAGCCAAATGTAGGTCCCTTACATTCAGAGACTGGTGAATTTATAATGGGAAACAAGGAAATGGCAGAACTGTTAAACAAGTACTTTGGTTCTGTCTTCACTAAGGAAGGCACAAACAATCTCCTGGAAATACTAGGGGACCAAGGATCTAGTAGGAGGGAGGAACTGAAGAGAATCCACATTAGTCAGAAAATGGTGTTAGGTAAACTGTTGGGACTGAAGGCAGATAAATCCCCAGGGCGAGATATCTGCATCCCAGAATACTCAAGGAGGTGGCCCTAGAAATCGTGGATGCATTGGTGATAATTTTCCAATGTTCTCTCGACTGGATCAGTTTCTATGGACTGCAGGATAGCCCATGTAACCCCACTTGTTAAGAAAAGAGGGAGAGAGAAAACGGGGAATTATAGTTAGTCTTACATCGGTGTGGGGATGATGCTATAGTTGATTATTAAAGATATAGCAGCGCATTTGGAAAGCAGTGAAAGGATCGGTCAGTCAGCATGGATTTCCTGCTTGACTGGAGTAGAATGGATAAGGGAGAGACAGTGGATGTGGTGCATCTGGACGTTCAAAAAGCCTTTGACAAGGTCCCACACAAGAGATTAGTGTGCAAAATTAGAGCACATGGTATTGGGTGGCAGACAGGAAGCAAAGTGTAGGAATTAACGGGTCCTTCTCAGAATGGCAGGCAGTGGGGTGCCGCAAGGCTCGGTGCTGGGACCCCAGTTGTTTACAATATATATTAATGATTTAGACGAGGGAATTAAACTTAACATCACTAAGTTTGTGGATGACACAAAGCTGGGTGGCAGTGTGAGCTGCGAGTAGGATGCTATGAGGCTGTAGGGTGACTTGGATAGGTTGGGTGAGTGGGCAGAAGCATAGCCGATGCAGTATAATGTGGATAAATGTAAGGCTATCCATTTTGGTGGCAAGAACGGGAAGGCAGATTATTATCTGAATGGTGTCAGATTAGGAGAAGGGGAGGTGCAACGAGACCTGGGTGTGCATGTACATCATTCACAGAGTAAGCATGCAGGTACAGCAGGCAGTGAAGGACTTCATTGCGAGATGAATTGAGTTTAGGTGTAAGGAGATCCTACTGCAGTTGTACAGGACTCTGGTGAGACCACACATGGAGTATTGTGTGCAATTTTGGTCTCCTAATTTGAGGAAGGACATTATTGCTATTGAGAGAGTACAGCTTAGGTTCACCAGGTTAATTCCCGGGATGGCGGGACTGACATATGATGAAAGAATGGGTCGACTGGGCTTGTATTCACTGGAATTTAGAAGGATGTGAGAGGATCTTATATAAAGGTATAAAATTCTTAGAGGATTGGACAAGGTAAATGCAGGAAAAATGTTCCCGATGTCGGGGGAACCCAGAACCTGGGGTCACAGTTTAAGAATAAGGGGTAGGCCATTTAGGACTGAGATGAGAAACCTTTTCACCCGTTGTGAATCTGGAATTCTCACCAACAGAAGGCAGTGGATGTCAATTCACTGGATGTTTTCAAGAGAGAGTTAGATTTAGCTCTTAGGGCTAACGGAATCAAGGGATATGGCGGGAAAAGCAGGAACAGGGTACTGATTTTGGATGATCAGCCATGATCATGTTGAATGGCGGTGCTGGCTCGAAGGGCCAAATGGCCTACTCCTGCACCTATTTTTATGTTTCTATGTTTCTAAAGGTACATGGATTGGAAAGGTTTAGAGGGATGTGGACCAAACGCACTAGCATTGATGGGGCTTCAAGGTCGGCATGGGCAGGTTGGGCCGAAAGGCCTGTTTCCATGTAGCATGACTCTCATTCTAAACCACAGGGGCAACTCTCCCATTTTCCTTCCATTTTTTTTCAAAACATAATGCAGGATCTTTCATGGAGACACAGTCTGAAGAAGTGTCCCATCCCGAAACGTTGCCTATCCATTCATTCCTTCCATAAATGGTGCCAGACCCGCTGAGTTACTCCAGCACTTTGTGTTTTGTTCAGGATGTTTTAGGTACGTCTGAAAGATCAGAATTCGGTAACTGTGTGGGAAGAAGGATTGACGAGTGGAGATTCACCTTGTCGTGTTTTTCCAATGTGATTTTCCAGTTTGAAGGGCGCCGTCGCTGGCTGTGACAGCTTGCGTTCACTTCTACCTGTAATGAGCCAACCTTCGGAAAGGAGATGACTCACAATGTGGGAGAAAAGACACATTAGAAACAAGCACTCAGTAATTACCCTTTATCTGCTTGAAGAGCTGCTAAAATGTTTATAACCTATCTACTGATTCACCAGATTTATATTTTCAATGAAAATGTTTGTTGTATCCAGCATCTGAAATTTGTGAGGTTATCTGGATTTTCATACTTTTTCAGGGAATTTCATTTTCAGTAGTTTTGATGCATCATATATCAAGCACATTGTTTCCTTACCTTGGAGATACAGAGTGGAAACAGGCCCCTTTGGCCCACTGAATCCATGCCAACTAGCAATCATCCCTCATATATTAGCACTATCTTACACACTAGGGACAATTTGCAATTGTTACCAAAGCTGATTAACCTGTAAACCAGCACAATTTTGCAGTGTAGGGGAAAACCGGAGCACCCAGAGAAAACCCACGTGGTCCCAAGGAGAACGTACAAACTCCATACAGGCAGCACCTATAGTCTGGATCGAACCCGGGTCTCTAGCGCTGTAAGGCCGCAACTCTACCATGGCGCCACTGTGCTGCCCTTTTTAAGTCTCTATTTAAGGTGTATGAAGGTAAATGCAAGTCATAGAGTCGTAGAACTGTACAGCAAGGAAGCTGGAGTAACTCAGCAGGTCAGGCAGCATCCCTGGAGAAAAGGAATTCATGACGTCTCAGGGTGCGACCCATCTTCAGGGAGAGAGTCAGGGGAGAGACACTCGATGTATGAAAACTTACAGGGATTATGGGAAGAAAGCAGGAGAATGGGGTTGAGAGGGAGAGATAGATCAGCCATGATTGAATGGCAGAGTAGGCATGATGGGCCGAATTACCAAATTCTACTCCATATGAACTACAAAGAACAAAAGAATGAAAGGTATGAAAAGGACATCAAGGACAGCAAGGATGATCAAGGAAAGGTGGGGTCCACAATGCTCCATTGTTGGCTGTGGAAGAGGTGATAACGAGGGGGTACGAACAGTGAAACTAAGCAGGACGACAGTGAAACTAGTAGGACGACTAGGGTGGGGGAGGGATGAAGAGAGAGGGAATGCAAGGGTTACTTAAATTAGAGAAACAAATATTCATACCGCTGGGTTGTAAGCTGCCGAAGCAAAATATAAGGTGCAGTCCCTACACTTTGCGTTTGGCCTCACTCTGACTGTGGAGGAGGCCCAGCTCAGAAAAGTCAGTGTGTGAATGAGAAGGGGAGTTAAAGTATTTGGCAACCGGGAGGTCGCGTAGGCCAAAGCATAATGAGCGGAGGTGTTCAGCGAAACAATCGCTCAGTCTGCGCTTGGTCTCGCCGATATATAGGAGTCCACACCGAAAACAGTAAATGCAGTAGATGAGATTGGAGGAGGTGTAAGTGAACCTCTGCCTCACCTGAATGGGCAGTCGGGGTCCCTGGAGGGAGACGAAGGAGGAATGTACATGGACAGGCGTTGCATCTTCCATCTTGCCACCACTCTTTTTTCCAGCTCCACACACCCCCCCCCCCCACTCCGCACAGTGACTATCCATGCCCTCCACAGATGCTGCCCGACCGGCTGAGTTACTGCAGCACTTTGTGTTTCACTCATCGATTTAAACCTACTGGGAAGATGACAAACAATGTTTTGACCAGACATTGCACCAAGAATGGAAGATTATGTTATTAAATACAGGCGTGGGATGCGCATTCACGGTTCTCTGACTCAGAAACTACCCGCTGAGCCAGGGTGACATTGCAAGGCAGAATGATCATCTCTTCAATGATTACTACACAGTTGATCATTGCCTTCTCTTTGTGGTCTATACTTACAGTGTCATAGAGTCACACAGCAGCAAATCAGGCCCTTCGGCCCAACTTTCCCATACCGACCCTGATGCTCCATCTTCATTAGTCCCACATGCCTGCATTTTGCCCAGATCCCTCTAAATCTTTCCTATCTATGTACCTATACAAATATATTTTAAATGCTGTTACAGTACCTGCCTCAACTACCCTCTCTGGCAGCTCATTCCCTATACCCGCCACCCTCTTTGATAAAAAAGTTGCTCCTCAAACATAGAAACATAGAAATTAGGTGCAGGAGTAGGAGTAGGCCATTCGGCCCTTCGAGCCTGCACCGCCATTCAATATGATCATGGCTGATCATCCAACTCAGTATCCCGTACCTGCCTTCTCTCCATACCCTCTGATCCCCTTAGCCACAAGGGCCACATCTAACTCCCTCTTAAATATAGCCAATGAACTGGCCTCGACTACCCTCTGTGGCAGAGAGTTCCAGAGATTCACCACTCTCTGTGTGAAAAAAGTTCTTCTCATCTCGGTTTTAAAGGATTTCCCCCTTATCCTTAAGCTGTGACCCCTTGTCCTGGAAGCTGTGACCCCTTGTCCTGGATCCTGGATCAAGTTCCTATTATTCACTTTAAATCTCTGTCCCCTGGTTCTTCATTCCCTTACCCTGGGTAAAAGATTCTGAGCATTTACCCTTTCTATTCCCTTCATGATCTTATACACTCATCCTCCTGCACTCCAAGGAATTCAAACCTCCCCAACCTCTCCCTCGAGTGATATTCTTGTAAATCTGCTAACTGGATTGCTTTTCTGCTGCTCTGCTTAATCCCATCGCAATGTAATCTTGGCAGACTCATCTCCACCTTTGCCGGCATTTCTGTTAGGGATTAGATAAATGTATCCTCCGAGAGCTCTAATCGTAGAGCCTGGAGATAATTGATGGATTGACTAAAAAATACAGGATGGAAACAGGCCTTTCTGCCCATCAAGTCCACGGTGACCATCGATCACCCGTTGACACTAGTTCTAAGTTATTCCACTTTTACATCCACTCCCTCCACTCCAGGGGCAATTTTACAGAGGCCATTTAACCTACAAACCCGCATGTCTTTCGTTGTGTCAGGGGTTATGGGGAGAAGGCAGGAGAGAAAGATATTTCAACCATGATTGAATGGTGGATTAGACATGCCAAATGGCCCAATTCTGCTACTGTAACTTATGATCTTATGAAATGGGAGGAAATCCATGTGGTCACAGGGAGAACGGGCCTACTCCATACAGGCAGCACCCGAGCTTAGGCTTGAGCCCGGGTCTCTGTCGCTATGAGGCAGCAACTCTACCAGCTACATCACGGTGCTGTTTAACTGGCAGGTAGTCGAAGTTCACCTGGCACAACATTTTCTCCCTTTCCCTGAAAGCTAGTCATTTTGACGGATTTGTCTGTTTCCATTGCTTTCCATCGAACGTTATGCTGCATTGGCAGACAGTTAGTTCAATATCGTTCCGTCTCACAGAGGTATATTTTCCGCCTTCAAGAGCCCTGACTTCCACACATGGTTCACCTGCAACTCTTTAGACTTTAGAGATGCAGCGCGGAAACAGGCCCTTCAGATCATTGGAGATGCAGCAACATTCTTGAATTTATGCCACCTTTAATAAGATTTAAAGAATACCACCAAGTTGAATCAAAAGATGGTCCGGACAGTTGACCAAAGGCTTGGTACAAGAAGAAAAGTAACTATTTGTATCACAGAATGGTGAAAACACAAAAGGACATTTGACCCATGGAGTCCATACTGGTTTTTAATAATGTGTAGGAAAGAACTGCAGATGCTGGTTTACACGGAGGATAGCCACAAAATGCTGGAGTAACTCAACGGGATAGGCAGCATCTCTGGAGAAAAGGAATAGGTAACGTTTCAGGTCGAGCCCCTTCTTCAAACCAGGAAGGTCACGCACAAAGTGGAGGAACAGCACCCCATATTTCACTTGGGTAATTAAAGGGCCTGTCCCACGAGCATGCGACTGCATGCGGCAAG
Organism: Amblyraja radiata; assembly: GCF_010909765.2. Taxonomy (NCBI): domain Eukaryota; kingdom Metazoa; phylum Chordata; class Chondrichthyes; order Rajiformes; family Rajidae; genus Amblyraja; species Amblyraja radiata. Next base: position 56,765,356 of record NC_045956.1, on the reverse strand, counting down.
CGCGACCTAACGTGGTCGCTTGAGCCGTACGGCCTCGCGGGGCCAGTCCCGCTTCGATCGCCGGAGCCGTATGGAGTTGTCCGGAGCTGGTCCCGACATCTCGCGGAGCTCCAAAAAACTGACCGTGTTTAAAAATTCCGTGGACTTCGCTCGAACTTCATTTCACTCACTTGACCTCCGCGCGGCCCCCGCTTCTAGTTTGGTCGCGCTTGCCGCATGCAGGCGCATGCTGATGGGACCGACCCTTTAGGTCGTGCTTGCCGCATGCAGGTCGCATGCTCGTGGGACAGGCCCTTTACAACCCAATGGTATGAACATTGAATCCTCAAATTTTTTATGACTTCATCTTACACCCCCCTTTCCCCCCTCCACCCGTGTCATTTACCAGTTCCACAGTTCTCCACGTTGTTTCCCTCTTTGGATCACTCCTTACCTAACCAACAATGCCTGGCCTGGGGTTATTTGTGGCTGACCCTGATCAGCCGTGGTCTGATCTTGTCTCCAGCTCTTCACCTTCTTTCTGACTGAAGAAAGGTCTTGACATCACCCAACCATGTTCTCCATAGATGCTGCCTGACCGGCTGATTTACTCCAGCACTTTGTGTCCTGTTTTGGTAAACCAGTATCTAAAGTTCCTTGTGGCCAAAGAGATAAGATGGCTGGCTGTTTTTATTTTTGTTCGCAATTGTGTGAAGATGATGAAGATAAGCCAAAGTCTCTCTTTCTTCCACTGAATCAGTCTGAAGAAGAGACCCAACCCAAAACGTCACCTGTCAATGTAGAAACAATGAACTGCAGATGCTTGTTTATAACAAAGAGAGACAAAGTGCTGGAATAACTCAGCATGTCAAACACTACCTCTAGAGAAAAAGGATGGGTGACGTTTCAGGTCTGAAAGAAAGTGTCTGAAGAAAGTGCCCAGCCCAAAACGTCACCTATCCTTTTTCTCCAAAGATGCTGCCTGACCCGCTGAGTTCCTCCAGCACTTTGTTTTTTTCTCTCCAGTTTTTTTCTTTTGCCTCTAGCACTTTGTGTTTATCGTCACCTGTCCATGTTCTGCACAGATGCTGCCTGATCTGCTGAGTTCCTCCAGCAATTTGTTTTTTTCTCCCAAGATCCTGGCACCTGCAGTTTATTGTGTTTCTGTCTCTTTCTACCAGTCATTATTTGCTGTGTCTCTGCTCCAGTGCGCTGGGGTTAGGTTGAACTGCAGAACCAAAAAACTTGCTGCTCTGATGCGCTGTAGTGTCAGCTTGTGGGTCTGATTGCAGCAACCCCTGATCTCCATCTGTTCCCATGGTTTCACATCTCCACGTGTGCAACCTTCCACCAGTACACAGTGTTCCTTTCTTGCTGTTGAACTTGAGATAATCAGCACACAATGTTTCTTTGCTCATGCCTCCTTCAGACCAGATCAATATTGGTATGGTTTTGGTTTTAGCTTTAGAGATACAGTATGGAAACAGGCCCTTCGGCCCACTGAGTGCACAGTGACCAGCAGGCTCCCAGATACTAGTTCTATCCGACACACTGGGAACAATTTGCAGAAGCCAATTAATCTACAAATCAATAACGTCTTTGGAATGTGGAAGGAAACCGGAGCACCTGGAGAAAACACACGCGGTCACGGGGAGAACGTATCAACCACATACAGACAACAGGGTAGAACTCGGGTGTCTTGCGCTGTAAGGCAGCAACTCTACCGTTACGCCACCGTACCCTGATCATATTTCCCTTCCCTTGCCCTAGAATCCTGTCAATTCTCTGAGCGGGTCAGGCTTTCAGTGCAGAACAGGTACAGTTTGCAGTTAGACTACTGAGACCCTTTACCGCAAAGAGCTCTGAGTCCTGGCTCTCTGCCTCATTGAGCGAGGGTACTGAGGCCAATTCAGCACAGCCACATTGACCTGTGACCTCCTCTCTGCCCGCACCCTCCATTGTGTACCTGCTCCAATTCCAATGCAAGGCACCAAGTTAGTTATAGAATCACAGAGTCACACAGCACAGAAACAGCCCCCATCGGCACAACTCGCCCATGCCGACTAAGATGCCCCATACACTAGTCCCACCTGCCTACATTTGGCCCATATCCCTCTAAACCTTTCCTATTCATGAATCTGATAAAATGTCTTTGTAGTACCTGCCTCAGGTGCCTCCGCTAGCAGCTAGTTTCATATACTCACCACCCTCTGCGTGAAATAGTTGCCTCCACGTTCCTAATAAATCTTTCCCCTCTCACCTTAATTCAATGTTCTCTGGCTCTTGATTCCCCCACTCTGGTAAAAGACTCTGTGCATGTACCCTATCCATTCCTCTCATGGTCGTACACACCTCTATAAGATCACCCATGACAAGAATGATCCCAGGAATGAGTGGATTAACATATGATGAGCGTTTGTCGGCACTGGGCCTGTACTTGCTGGAGTTTAGAAGAATGAGGGGGGACCTCATTGAAACATACTGAACAGTGAAAGGCTTGGATAGAGTGGATGTGGAGAGGATGTTTCCACTAGTGGGAGAGTCTAGGATTAGAGGTCATAGCCATAGAATTAAAGGACGTTCCTTTAGGAAGGAGAGTAGGAGGAATTTCATTAGTGTGAGGGCGGTGAATCTGTGGAATTCATTGTCACGGAGGCTGTGGAGGCTGTCAATGGATATGTTTAAGGCAGAGATACATAGTTTATTGAATAGTACAGGTGTCAGGGGTTATAGGAGAAGACAGGAGAATGGGTTTAGGAGGGAAATATAGATTAGCCATGATTGACTGGTGGAGTAGACTTGATTGGCCAATGGCCTAATTCTGCTCCTATCACATGACCTGAGACCCCACAGTCTCCTGCACTTCAAGGAATATGGTCGTAGCCTGTCCAACTTCTCCCTATAGCTCAGGTCCTCAAGTCCTGGCAACATCCTCGCAAATCTTCTCTGCACTCCTTCCAGCTTAAAGATATCCTTACTATAGCGGGTTAACCAAAACTGGACACAATGCGCCAAATGCAGCCTCACCAACATCTTGTAAGATGCAATGTGGCCATGTCAACGTTGAAGTAGTGACTCCACCCTCTCCTTCATCCTTGTGAAACCATCTTTCATTCATTTAGAACATGCTCCAGGAGCATGCTCAGTGATTGGGAATTGGTTGGGGGAAATGCAGAATGGGTGGGGGAAGGAAACCGGGTGTGGCACGGGTGGGGATGGGGAGGGTGCATGATGGGTGGGGGATGGGAGACATGGTGTAGAATAGGTGCGGATGGGAGAGGGCGTGGAATGGGTGGGGTGGGGAATAGTGGAGAATGGGTGGGGATGAGAGAGGGAGCAGAATGGATGGGGAACATTGGAGAAAGGATGGGGGAGGGTTTGGGGATGGGAGCGAGTGCCAAACTGTTGGCTTGGGGAACAGTGCAGAATTGTCACCAGCTGGACCCACCAACAATAGTTTCTGTGGATCCTTACATCAGTTCAAGCAAAACAACCAGGTATCGAGGCTGTTGGATGGTGCCTTCAAGATGCTGGTATAGGAATGATCTTATTACTTTGAGATAATTTTTGTTCATCTTTGTTTGTGCACACTGTATGTACTATTCATTGCAAAGATAGAGTACAATATGCTTTGATTGTGATTTCCAGGTTTAAACATTCATTAACGGGGGCACAGTTGGCAGAGTGGCTGCGACACAGTGCCAGAGACTCAAGTTCAATCCCAACCTCGGGTGCTGCCTGTGTGGAATGTGCATCTTCTCCCTACGACCACATGGGTTTCCTCCGGGTGATCGTTTCCTCCCTCATCTCAAACATGTGCGGGTTTGTAGGCTAATTGGCCCTCTGTAAACTGCCCTTAGTGTGTGTGGAGCACATGAGATAGTGTGATAACATGGAACTAGTGTGAGTGGGTGACCGATGTAGGGTCAGCATGGACTTGGTAGGCTGAAGGGCCTATTTCCACGCCTTATCGCTAAACAATAGAGGCGGCACAGCGGTAGAGTTGCTGCCTTACAGCATCAGAGACCCAGGTTTGATCCTGACTACGGGTGCTGTCTGTATGGAGTTTGTACGCTTTCCTGTGACCACGTGGGTTTTCACCAGGTTCTCCTGTTTCCTCCCGCACTCCAAAGACCTACAGGTTTGTAAGTTAATTGGTTTTGGTTAAGAAAATTGTAAATTGCCCCTAGTTTGTAGGATAGTGCTAGTGCACGGGGTGACCGCTGGTCGGCACGGACTCAGTGGGTCGGAGTGCCTGTTTCCGTGCTGTATCTCTGAAGTCTAAAATGTAAAAGTCTGAACATTCCTTTTATTCCTCTGGTCAGATCAGCCATCCAGAAGAATTGCATGGCTATTACAATTTACATCCCTTTTATGTACTTCGAACTGTTGCAACATGGGCAAGCACGTTGTCCTTATTAATGATCTATGTAAAGGCAATTTACTTAGCTATGAACATGAACTAATGTGATCAATGGGAAATTGGATTTCTCAGCAAAGAGCTGAAAGGTGACCAAATGGTCACTTGGCATTGTTCAGCACATTGTAGCTTAGAGCATCAAAGAATGAGGGAAGACCTCGTAGAAGTATATTAAATTATGGGAGGCATAGATAGGGTAAATAGACAAAACCTTTTCCCAGAATGGAATTGACAAAGACTAGAGGGCATAGTATTATCGTGAGGAGAGGTTTAAAGGAGATGTAGAAACAGGGAATTGCAGATGCTGGTTTACAAAAACATGACACAAAGTGCAGCACAATGGTTCAGTGGTAGAGCTGGTGCCTTACAGCGCCAGAGGCCCGGGTTCGATCTTGACTATGGGTGCTGTCCACATGGAGTTTTTACATTCTCCCTGTGATTGCATGGGTTTTCTCCAGGTGCTGCGTTTTCCTCCCACACTCCAAGGAAACATTCTTTTCTCTGGAGAAGGGGCGAGGAGCCCGCAGGCAGCTTGTTGAGTTGCTTGCGGATGATGGCTCCTCTGTCACAGATCCAGAGAGCATTGGTGCCTCGGTTGGGTCTTTCTACAAGACTCTGTTCTCGGCAGGCACATCGAGTGGGGAGGCACAAGAGGTCCTGTGGGAGGGCTTACCTGCTGTGTGCAATGATGTGGCTGAACACCTGGATGATCCCCTAACTCTGGAGGAGAGGGGGGCAAGTCTCCAGGGCTGGATGGGCTGACTGTGGAGTACCTTAGAGCCTTCTGGGATGTCCTGGGGGGTGACTATATGAAGGTCCTGGGGGAGAGCCTGGCGACTGGGGAGATGCCCTTCTCGTGGCGCAGGGCAGTTGTTGTCCTGCTGCCCAAGAAGGGCGATCTCCGCCTTTTGAAGAACTGGCGCCCGGTCTCTCTCCTCAGCACGGACTATAAAGTTTTTGCCCGGGCATTAGCGAATCGCCTGGGTCCCGTGTTGTCCCAGGTGATCCACCCTGACCAGTCGTACACAGTCCCGGGCCGGTCCATCCAGGACAATGTTCATCTAGTCCGGGACCTGATCTATCTGACCCAGGGAGCTGGTCTGTCGGTCGCCTTTCTCTCCCTCGACCAGGAGAAGGCGTTCGACAGGGTGGAGCACGACTACCTTCTGGGGACTCTGCAGGCGTTCGGATTTGGACCACAATTTGTGGCCTGGGTTCGACTTTTATATACTGCTGTAGAATGCCTTGTTAAGGTCAACGGCTCTTTGTTGGCCCCCTTTCCCTTTGAGAGGGGTGTTCGTCAGGGATGTCCCATGTCCGGCCAGCTGTACTCCATCTGTGTTGAGCCTTTCCTGTGCCTTCTCCGGAGACGGTTGACAGGCCTGGCTTTACCGGGGCCGGGGATGGAGGTGGTCCTCTCGGCCTACGCCGACGATGTAATTCTGATGTTCACCGACCCTGTTGACCTGCGGAGGATGCGTGAGTGCCAGCAGGTTTTCTCGGCTGCTTCCTCCGCCAAGATCAACTGGGGGAAGTGTTCTGGTCTCTTGGTGGGTAGGTGGCAGGTGGACTCCCTGCCGGAGGAGATGGCAGGTTTTGCGTGGAATACCACGCACCTCCTCTATCTGGGAGTCTACCTGAGTCCCGATGAGAGGGGGTGGCCGGCGAACTGGCAGGAGCTGGAGGCGAAGGTGATTGCCCGGCTGGGACGTTGGTCCGGCCTACTTGGTGTGCTCTCTTACCGGGGCAGGGCTGTAGTTATAACCAGCTGGTGGCCTCTCTGCTGTGGTACCGGATGGCCACTATGGTCCCGTCCTCTTATTTTATAACCATGTTACAGAGGAGATTGGTCAACTTCTTCTGGGGCGAGAGGAACCACTGGGTCTCTGCTGGGGTTCTGAGTCTCCCATTGGAGGAGGGTGGTCAGGCACTGGTCTGTATTCGCACCCAGGTGGCGGCTCTCCGACTCAGGACCCTGCGGAGGTACGTCTACTCGGACTACCCTCCTAAATGGCACTTGTTGGCGACGTATTTTTTACGCCAGGGGCGCTGCCTTCAGGAGGGCTCACGGCTCCCATTAGCGGGCATGAGTCGACGCGCTAGGCGGGAGTTGCCTGGCTTTTACCGTGACCTCTTGAAGGCCAGGAATTTGGTCACCTTCAGCCAGGGCCCTACTCCTCAGGGGGAGGGGGGTGTCGTGGCTGTGATGGTGGGTGTTGAGGAGAGACGTGTGCATGGAACGATTCCGGACGAGCTTGCCCCCGTTCAGTCGGAATTGTTCATAGGGCCCAAGGCCCGGGTCCCTCCCCGAGAGTCGGCCCCATGCAACATGAGCCGCCTTTCCGAGATGCCCAGCATACCGTTCTGTGACGCGGAGAGGCGCGTACTGTACAGGCTGCTCCTGCACACTCTCCACTTCCTCGCCCTCGTCTTTCGTCCAGACACACCCTGGCGGTCCGTGTTACCACCTGACGAGGGGAGCGGTCCCCAGTGGAGGTCTCTCTACAAGGGAGTCCTCCCCCTTTACATCGGGGACCTGGGGTGGAGAGTGTTGCACAAAGCCGTGGCCTGTAATAGGTATTTGAGCCGGTTCACGGACTCCTCCCCTGCTTGTCATTTCTGCGGTGAGGAAGAGACCGTGTTCCATGTGTACATAGAGTGTGAGAGGTTGCAGCCACTGTTCGAATATCTGAAAGGGCTGCTCCTCAAGTTTTGGCTACATTTTAGTCCAACATTATTAATTTATGGGCATCCGGTGTAGAGGGGGGAAGGTTGGGAGGGAGGAGTGGGTCTCCCTGTCGGTCTGCTCCTGGGCCTGGCCAAGATGGCCATTCGCGGGTCCAGGCAGCGGGCAGTCGATGGCCGCACACCGGTCGCCTGCCTGCCCCTTTTCCGGGGTTACGTCCGAGCTCGCGTGTCCCTAGAAAAGGAACACGCGGTGTCCATGGGGACTGTGGAGGCCTTCTGTGCACGCTGGTCACCACAGGAGGTTGAATATATTATCGATAAGAATGTTAATATTTTAATTTGATAATTTTGTTTAAGTGTTAAGAGGGAACACGTGGTGTCCATGGGGACTTTGGAGGCTTTCCATGGATACTGGTCGCCGTTGAAGGTTGAGTGTTTTGTTGATAAATGGAACACTCGACCTTCAACGGCCATTCGTGGGTCCAGTTGACGTTGATGTTATTAATTTGACGATCATTTGTTTGTAAACTGTCAGCATAGGCAGTCTTTGATTGTGTTAATACTCTATGTTTATGTTTATTTTTTGAATAAAAGTAGTTTCATAATAAAAAAAAATTAAAAAAAAATAATTAAAAAAAAAAAAAAAAAAAAAAGGAAACATAGAAAAATATGTGGAGGAGTAGGCTATTTGGCCCTTCATGTCAGCTGGTCATGGCTGATCATCTGAAATCAGTACCCCGTTCCTGCTTTTCCCCATATCCCTTGATTCCATTAGCCCTTAGAGCTAAATCTAACTCTCTCTTGAAAACATCCAGTGAATTGGCCTCCACTGCAGTTTTTCCTCATCTCAGTTTTAAATGGCCTACCGCTTATTTTTTAAACTGTGACCCCTGGTCCTGGACTCCCCCAACATCGGGAACATTTTTCCTACATCTAGGCTGGCCAATCCTTTAAGAATAGTAAGATTAAACGAGAACTTACCAGTTCGAAGTTTGATCGTTATTTTATGAGGAGTACGTTGAGGGAATACGTGAAGAACCCCGCCAGGACGCATGCGTGTCATTCTTCAAAGCAGCGGTGTGAAATCACAGATAACTGTAATGACTAAACATAGTAAGATTAGAGAAGAAATACCAGTTGAGTATATGATCATGGGTGGGAGCGGAGGGCACGTATTCCCTCAACGTACTTCTCATAAAATAACGATCAAACTTCGAACTGGTAAGTTCTCGTTTAATCTTACTATTTTACTTCGGAGTCATGTGAGTGACTACGTGAATATTTCAAAGCTCTGTGATTTCATGCCGTGGAAACGAGTCCATGCATCACATCTGCCTTAATGACTGTAGGAGAAATTGTGTCAACATAATTTAGACATGAATCCGACATTGAAATCCATGAAATTTATTAACACAAAATTATAGCCCCTATTTATGGGGTAAATTAAATTACAAAACTTAAAATTGTTTCTGCAAACGTTCCAGGTTTAATGACTGGTTTATGATAAAATAGTTGGAATGTTTTTTCCCCTGACCATCCTGCTGTCTTGAGGATTTGGTCCATTGGTACATCCAACTGCATAGCTGCCGATGTAGCTGCAGCCCTGGTGGAATGAGATTTTAAAATATTAGTATCCACCCCAGCCTGTATTAGAACCTGTTTCAGCCATCTTGAGATGGTCTGGACCGTCACTCTTTTGTGTGGTTGCTTATGGCTGACTAAAAGTGCCTTCTCATTGCCTCTGATGATTTTCGTGTTCTCCATGTATAACGACAAATGTCTTACTATACAGAGACGATCATCTGTTGGGTAAGACCTAAATTCTATATTGAGGCTTGCTGATCCCTGTCTATTCTGCTTAACTAATTCATAAATATGAAACGTAATATTTCCATATGAAGAAGTAATGTTGTCCAGTCTTATTTTATGTAATGACTGTACCCTTTGTGCCGTGACCAAAGCCATTAGCATGATTGTTTTTAATGTCAGTCTATGTAGGGACAGAGCTGTTGCTGGAGACCAATTCCTGAGCATCTTCAGGACAATACTCACATCCCATATTTGGGAGTACCTGGTTCTTGGGGGATTGGTATTAAAAATTCCCCTCATAAGTTTTGTTACCAGTGGGTGAGTCCCAGCAGAGTGATGTTCTGTTCCTTGCCATAGATAAGTTGATAGGGCACTTCTGGCGCAGTTGATGGCATTATAACTGAGCCCCTCATCATAATGGAGGCCTGCCAGGTATTCCAGAACAGACGGGATGTTCATTTCTCTGTAGGTGATGCTGTTTTTGTGACAATACATCTCCCATTTCCTGATATAGACCAGATACTGTTTTTTGGTGGACTGTCTGTGGGCCGCCGAAATCATGTTTACTGTTCGGTCCGTCAGTCCCAGCTGTAGTAGAGGTATTTTTAGACTCTACAAATTAATAAATTCAAATAGTTATGGCATGGGTGGCTTTCCCTTGTTACGGGATGAACCAATAAGTCTGGTCTGTTCGGGATGGTGATACATGGTTCTAATACCATGTTCAGTATCACTGGGAACCATGGTTGAGTAGGCCAATTGGGTACTACCAAAATACCAGACGCAGAGTCTTGCTGTATTTTCCTTAATACCCGACTGATGAGGCAGAAAGGAGGGAATGCATAAATAAACAATTTCCCCCAATGCAGCGAAAATGCATCTGTCGCCGCTGCCCCAGGGTCTGGTTCCCATGAAACATAGTTTGATAACTGGTGATTAAGCCTGGATGCGAATAGATCGATATCTGGTGTTCCATACCATGCTGTAATATCAGCAAATACTTTTTTATTCAACATCCATTCGGTGTTTTCATTAAATTTGCGTGACCTGGTGTCTGCCACTAAATTTAGTTTACCTGGTAGGTAAGTAGCTGATATCCAAATATCTCTCTGGATACACCATTGCCAAATTGTATTAGCCAGATTGTCACATGATGTCGATTTGTTTCCACCCATGTGGTTGATATATGCTACCACGGTGGTATTGTCAATCTGTAGCCTGACATGCTGGTGATATGACCCAGTACAATATGACTTTAGGCCATAGAATGCACCCAACATTTCCAGGTAGTTTATTCCCAGTGTTAGTAATAATGATGCCTCCTGAGCAGTCCATCTACCTCCACAGCTGGAGATGGAATTGGTGGCACCCCAACCAAGTGCACTGGCATCAGTTTGTAGCACCATAGAAGGGTTGCTGATAATGATTGGATTGAAACAAAGCCGAATGTTATCTATCCACCATTTTAGTTCCATTATAGCTTTGATTGGTAGCTTCATTGGTCTGTCAAAATGACCAGCATTAATTTTGAGTGCTTGTATTTTTGCTCTCTGTAAATTTTGGTAATGTAAAGGTCCAAATTGTGTGGCTGGAAAAGCAGCCACTATTTTGCCAATTACTTTTGCTACCAATCTGATGGACGGTTTACTGATGTCAATGAGGTTATTCCAAGCCTCTATTAAGTCTATAGCCTTTCCCTTTGGCAAAGTCACCGACATGTGAACTGAGTCAATGGTGAACCCCAAATAGTCCATAGTAGTGGAAGGCGTTAATTTAGATTTAACTGGATGGGTAATAAACCCCAGTTTTTCAAATAACTGTTTTGTGGCTGTTAGTTTGTTTGGCCAATTCCAAAGTGTTGCCCATAATAAGTATGTCATCTAGATATGCCATGACCATGTGTTTTCGTTTCCGTAGAAACGCTAGGGCTGGTTTCAAAATGTTTGTGAACAGCCTGGGGGCTGATGTTAACTCATTTGGCAGCGCTCTATACTGCCAGAGCTGTCCCATCCAGTTGAATTTTAAGTAACATCTGTGGTCACCTCGTATAGGCTCTGAATAGTAAGCATCTTTTAAATCGATGCTAGCCATGAAGTAACCTTTGGAAATCAATTGTTTTGCAGTAACAAAGTTTTCCATTTTAAAATGAATATATTGTACAAATGTATTCAATTTGGTCAGATCTATGATGATGCGACAACCACCACCTTTTTTGTTTTTGGTAAAGATATTGGTCACGAATTCTAGCGGTTCGTGTTGGGATTTTTCAATTACCCCTTTTGCGTAAAGCCGCTCCAGTTCAGCATGCTCTTCTGATTTTTCTTTACCGGAAAGTACGAACATTCGGTTCGGTATATGTTGGACTGGAGGGCTGTACTTGTGTATAAATTCTATGGTATATCCCTGGATACTGCTTAAAATATAAGTGTCGGTAGTTAACATACTCCATGCATCTGGAAAGGAGTGTAATCTCCCCCCAACCTCCATGCTCCCTGCAATTTGTAGGGAACCAGACCCACCTACCTCCATAGTTACCAGTGGCAGGTTTACTTATTTTTGTAAATCCTTCGTTGGTGTTGAGGCGTCGGTGTCTGGGTTTGTGGTTTGGTTGATGTTGGTGGTTTGCGTATCTTCCAAGAAGGCCGGCCTGGGCCATGGCCTAAAAAAGACTCATGTTCGGTGTACCGGACCTTCGAGCTTTCACCAGTCAGTCTTGTTCTACTGGTGGGTGCGTAAGGGTGCTGTCTATGGCCGTAGTGGGTTTTTGATGAAGTCCCTTTTATGAGTCCCAGGGTTTTTGCTTCCTCATTGAGCTCCTTGACTTGCTTCGATAGGTTACCTCCAAATAGTAGAATTGGTTGTTTTACGTTTCCAGGTTTGCACAGACCCGCGAATTTTGAGTTTAAAGTAGGTCAGATGGCACTCTTCCTGATGCTGTTTATCTCATATTGTGTGTTGCAAAGCAGTGCCAGTGCATCCTGTTGGTCCTGCGACATGTCCTTCTCATCCACTATGCGGGTGAAAGCTGTTATCCCCGCTGTTAGGAGTTTTAATACCTTTTGGAGTTTGATATCCATGCCTCTAACTCCTACTCCAAAATGTATCCATATACAATTATTTACTACCGGAACATTCAGGGATATACAGTTACCCGGTGCCAGGTGTCTTGACGTGGTGTCCAATAAAGCCTGTTCTTGTAGCTGGTTAAAGGACATATAATCTATACTGGCAGCTAGTTTTTGCTCCAGGTTTTGGCCAGTCTGGTCTGGCTGTATGAAGTTGGACACCATGTCCAGTAGATTTTCACGTTCCTGCACCCCCTGCACACTCGATTTCTCTTCTGCAAACCCCTCTTCAGGATCAGCCCAGAACTGACCCCCAGTACTCCCGTCTGACGAGGGAGAAGCACTGTGCAGCCCTACAAGAGGTGCTGCTGTGGGTTTTACATAGAGCCCACAGTGACTCGACTCCATCTCCCGGAGCCTGTCACGTTGGAGCAAATGCTCCACACACCGCTCCATCCGGCTCCAGCGCTCACGGTCGCTGGCCGCCCGCGGCTGCTCAAAGTCGGACTCATCTGAGTCCACGACTTTGTTGGTTTTTTGTTTTGCCTTACCGCCCGGCCGCGGAGTGGATCTGGCTGGTGCGGAGGCGACATCGGGCACAGCTGATCCCATTATCGGTGATTCAAGTGCCGCTGGCCGCTGCTGGCTGCCCGCTACTCCACGGTCCTCCCCCACCTGCTTTGTCGCAGCCCGCGTTGCTTTCTTCGATTTGTCCATGCTCCCCACCTGTAATCAGTATGGGAAAACACAAAAAAACGCAGAGTACTCTTACCTGCAGGTTCCGGCTTTTAAACTGCCGCTGCGGGGGAACGTCGTTCCACCCCGCCTGACTGTTTCGCAATGCGTGTAGCGATATGACACGCATGCGTCCTGGCGGGGTTCTTCACGTAGTCACTCACGTGACTCCGAAGTAAAATTGTATATGTTACTATAAGATACCCTCTCATCCTTCAAAATTCCAGTGAATACAAGCCCAGTCATCATATGTCAGTCCCGCCATCCTAGGAATTGACCTGGTGAACCTACGATGCGTTCCCTCAATAGCTATAATGTCCTTCCTCAAATTAGGAGACCAAAATTGCACACAATACTCCAGGTGCGGTCTCATCAGGGACCTGTACAACTGCAGTAGGACCTCCTTGCTCCTAAACTCAAATCCTCTCTCAATGAAAGCCAACATGCCATTAAGGGCCTGTCCCACTTGGCCATCATTCGCGCGCCATTTACCCGACCTGTTAGCGTGTGGGTAGCGTGGGACGGGCGCATGGAGTGGTGTGGGGGAGTGTGGAGTGACGTGGAGGAGTGTGGACTTCGTCCTGCACTAAATCTTCGCGCGACACTGGCCTGTAGTGTAACTGACGGCCAAAGTGAGACAGGCCGAAGACCCTGGCGCGACGCAACGTCTCACCTCCGACAGCAGCAGAAGCAGGCAAATGATCGGCGAGCTCGGCCTGGGACTCACGGCCGTTGCGGGTCCGGATCCGCCCCCATTCCTAATTCCTAGAGCGGGGCCAAGACGATTGGAGATGTACACAAAATGCAGGAGTAACTCAGCGGGACCGGCAGCATCTCTGGAGAGAAGGAATGGATGACGTTTCGGGTCGAGACTCTTCTTCAGTCTATCTTCAAATGACGTCACGCACTCCAGACGGCTGTGCGGACGCATGATGACGCGCGACGGTCGCTACCAGCCTGTCGTGTAAATGACAGCCCAAGTGGGACATACCCTTTAGCTTTCTTCACTGCCTGCTGTACCTGCATGCTTACTTTCAGTGACTGATGTACAAGCACACCCAGGTCCCGCTGCACCTCCCCTTTTCCTAATCTGACACCATTCAGGTAATAATCTGCCTTCCTATTCTTGCCACCAGAGTGGATAAACTCACATCTGCAAGGAGATGTGCCTGTTAGATTTTTAAACAGAGTGGTGGGTGCCTGGAACACTGCCAGGGGTGGTGGTGGATGCGTTTTCAATAGAGCTATTTAAGAGGCTTTTGAATAGGCACATGGACATGCTGGGGTTATGGATCATGTGCTGGCAGAGGGGATTAGTTTGACTTGGCATCATATTCGGCACAGACATTTATAGTCCACATATTCCCACGGACCAGCTGTAACAAAATTGCAATGGAAGAAAACAATCTGTGATGCTGTTCAATCTAGAAAGAAAATATTCAAATTCATTCATGAGAAACAAATTGATGAGATTAGCATTTATTATTTATCACTAATTACTCCAGACCTAAGGCAGTTAGTTAATAGGAGGCGTGCCCAAAATTCCATGTAGGTCAGAGCAGGTAAGGTCCATAGACTTCTTTCCCAAGGATATTAAGAAACCATGCAGGTTTTTACAAGAACCTAGTGGATTCACGATCACCCCCTTTTTAACTTCACATTGTTTAATTTTGTAAATTTAAATTCTGCTCTCTCCAAATATGGAAGCCAACCCTGACCTACCCATGGTGCAGTGGACTCAATGGGCCAAATGGCCTAATGCTGCTCCTGTGACTTATGAACATATGAACTTATCTGCCACTTTAATTCTCCATCTCACTCCCACTCTGATCCAGTGGTCTGGTCTCCTCTGCTGTTAAAATGAGGCCCAATTCCATGAGGGATAGGACTTAATCTACCATCTGGGCACATTTCAGCCAACTGGATTCAATATTCAATTCTAACTTCTTTCAGATAACTTGATTTTTCTGTTTGTATCAGTCATCCTTCCGTGATCTTATTGGTCTTCTCATTTTGTAACTCTTCAATCCTTTTGTCTCGCATCTTCTGTATTTTCATCTCCGGACTTTGTCCAAACATCTGGCTATCAAACATATCCATCATCTGTATCCACATATTACTTGCCAGGCTTTGGTCTGCCCTTCCTCTATTCCAACTCTCTTCCTCCCTTCCCCTCCTCCCCCTTTGCAAAATTGCAAAGGAAACACTTGCAAATAAGAAGGGAGAACAGGAGAGTGGGACTAATTGGATCGCTCATTTAAAAAGACCAGCACAGGCACGATCAATACATTGATTTTATGTTGTGCTGTAAAATTCAAAGTGGTATAATTTTGATTCTGGGATTTATTGTGATTCAGTATTCTAAGATTCTTGCAAAAATCTCTGAAAATGGATGTGTGCGTGTGCGTGTGTGTCTACATTTCAGGTCGAGATCCTTCTCCAGGAGAGGATGTTTCCACTATTGGGAGAGTTTAGAACCAGAGGCCATAGTCTCAGAATAGCAGAATAAAAGAACGTGCCTTTAGAAAGGAGATGAGGAGAAATTTCTTGAGTCAGAGGGTGGTGAATCTGTGGAATTTATTGCCACAGAGGCCATCAGTGGATATTTTTACGGTGGAGATTGACAGATTCTTGATTAGTAAGGGTGTCGAGGGTTATAGAGAGAAGGCAGAAGATTGGGGTCGAGAGGGAAAGATAGATCAGCCGTGATTGAATGGCAGAGATGACTTGATGGGCCGAATTATTATGTAATTATGTTCGAACGTTAGACTGATTGACAACGGAAGTGTGAAACAGGGACTGTACCGTCCAAGCTGTTATCAGACAAATGAACCATCCTATCACCAACTAAAAAGCAGTCCTCACCTCCCATGTACCTCGTTGGAGACCGTCAAACTATCTTTAGTTGGACTTTATTGGGATTTATCTTGCATTGAAAGTTATACCCATTATCCTGTATCTGTATACTGTGGACAGCTTGGTTGTAATCATGTATTGTCTTTTCGTTGACTGGGCAGAACACAACAAAAATTGTACCTCAATACATGTGACAACAATAATAAACGCAAACTAGAAAAGCAAAGGCTAGCCTGATTGGGATGTGGTCAACAGCAGAGGTGTCATTATCTCTTCTGAGAGGCAGGTGGGAGGGTCTTATTAATCACTCTGAGTGCAATAGTATCTCCACGAGGTGGAGGTGTGCCGGGTGAGACGAGGGATGGGGACCCTAATAATCTGCTCCCAAAGTCAAACAAGGGTCGGGGGATTAAAACCTGAGACATGAATATCCTCATAATTAACCGAGGGATTTACCTCCCAGCCAGTGACTATGCTCAAGGCAAACAAACAAAAAATCAGAGAAGGCGCTACGGCGAGGCAGTGGCTCTACCAGCTGTGCCATCGTGCCGCCTTGTAAATCCTTCCTATCAGTGTACTCGGCCAAATGTCTTTTAAATGTGGTTATTGTACCCGCTTCTACCAGATCTGCTAGCAGCTTGTTCCATATACCCACCACCCGCTGTGTGAATAAGTTGCCCCTCAGGTTCATATTAAATCTGTCTCCTCCCACCCTGAACCAGAGCCCTCTCTTGACTCTTGACTCCCCTACCCTGGGAAAAAGTGCAAGCCAGTCCCTGCATGGACAAGGGGAACACTAGGACAGCTGAAGAATACAATATTTCCACCAAACTCAAAATAAAACACATAAAGTAAACTCTGATTATAAATCTGCTTTCAAATATCACATCATTCATTTACGGAAAGACTGTTCCTCGGGGATAAGGTAAAGAAAGACCACAGAGCTGCTTTTTATTAATAGTTGGCATTTAATGAATTACTTAAACTGTGGACGAAACTACCCTCCCTGGTAAGTCTTTAATTTGGACAGCTCCTGAAGGGTTGCTCCGATATAAACTGGCTCAAACACAGAGATGTTCCCTCATTTGTAGCAATAACTCATACACTTTACTCCTGGTCACGGGTGTTCAATGCTGGCAGAAAGAATCTGATAAGTCGACAGTGGTACAATGTCTTGTGGCTTATATTTTACACTCTGCAAGAGCATCCATTATTAACTCCCCTGTTGATTTGACAACTTGTGCAATCACAAATGAGCAGCATCTAATGCAGCAGCGAGACGCCTGCGTTTATTACCCTCAATCCTAATGGCTTTCATGAGAAAGGCTGTCAAAGTGGCACCAATTAGAGTTCTAGCTAAGAGCAGTGTTTATGTGGCAGACTCTTATCCACTGGGACCGAGATTGCTCTAACTTCCTTCACTTCAGATCCTTAATAGACATAAGTTTTAAAACCAGATTTAAAACTAAAATCTTCCAATCTTAAAGTTATGGCTGATTAATTTTCTATGATCAATGGTTCTTTATTATCACGTGTACCAAGATTATCACGTGTACAGTGAAATAGTTTTTTTACATACAGGGCAGTAAGATTACTGCCATACATAAGTACAATCCCCGCTTTGGTAGCGAGTACATAGAGACGGCCCACTGAGTCCATATGCCAAAGTCAGCAGGTTTTGGCACCATTTTCTAAGTCCAGATGCAGCTGAAGGCCCATTGCAGCCGTCGCCTCCATTCTGGATCACCAGCGAACCGTGGTCCCTCTGCTCGGCCTGCCGGCCACATTCAGCCTTCATGCCCCGGGGGCACATCCCAGGGCCGACCTTCAGGGCACGGAAGGTAAGATCCCCACGGTTTATCTTACCGGCCCTTTGGTTCAGCGTTTTCAGAAAGATTTTAATGTTCCGGGAAGAAACATTCAGGTTTAGATTTAAGGTGAGAGAGGAAAGATTTACAGGAGGTTTGAGGGGCAAGATTTTCACACAGGGTGGTGGGGATGCAAAACGAGCTGCCAGCGGAAGTGGCAGAGGTGAGAACAATTGCAATGTTCGCTTCAGGTTTAGGTTTATTAATGTCATGTATACTGGGCTACACTGAAAAGCTTTTATTAAGATGGTCTTGGCATACAAACCATGTACATGCCAAATAGCTAACAGCTTCCAAAAGGTTTGGTGAAAAGTAATTGACCCGAGAAAGTTCTCTCCCTACAGCTGTTGCCTGATCTGATGCATGGGACAGGAAATTCAAGAAGGGATAAGAGAGTAAGGTCAGGTGAAATAGGAACCGGTGTGAGAGGGGAGGTGAATACTGAAAGAAAAGCATTACATATGAATGCGCAAAGTATAAGAAATAAAGCAGATGAGTTTGGGGCTCAGTTAGAGATAGGTAGGTATGATGTTGTGGGAATTACAGAGACATGGCTGCAAGAGGATTAGAGCTGGGAACTGAATATTCAGGGGTATATGTACTATCGAAAAGACAGGCAGGTGGGCAGAGGGGGTGGGGTAGCTCTGTTGGTAAGGAATGAAATTCAGTCCTTTGCGAGGGGTGACGTAGTATCAGAAGCTGAAGAGTCATTGTGGATGAAACTGAGAAATTCTAAGCGTAAAAAGACTATAATGGAAGTTATCTACAGACCCCCAAACAGTAGCCTGGATATAGGGTACAAGTTGCATCAAGAGTTAAAATTGGCATATTACAAAGGTAATGATATGGTGGTTATGGAAGATTTCAATATACAGGTAGACTGGGTAAATCAGGTTGGTACTGGACCCCAAGAAAGGGAGTTTGTAGAGTGCCTCCGAGATGGATTCTTAGAGCAGCTTCTACTGGAGCCTACCAGGGAGAAGGCAATTCTGGATTTAGTGTTGTGTAATGAACCGGATTTGATAAGGAAACTCAAGGTAAAGGAACCATTAGGAGGTAGTGATCTGCAATTTTGCGAGGGGAGAAGTAAAATTGGAAGTGTCAATATTGCAGTTGAACAAAGGGGACTATGGAGGCATGAGGGAGGACCTGGTCAAAGTTGACTGGAAAAGGACCCTAGCAGGGATGACGGTGGCAGGAATTTTGAATAATCCAGAAGATGCAGGATTATTTCATTCTAAAGACGTGGAAAGATTTTAAAGGGAGTAAGAGGCAACCGTGGCTGACAAGGGAAATCAAGGACTGTATAAAACTGAAAGAGAAGACGTATAACATAGCAAAGATGAGCTGGACACCAGAGGATTGGGAAACTTTTAAAGAACAACAGAAGGTAACTAAAAAGGGAATACGGGGAGAAAAGATGAAGTACGAAGGTAAACTAGCCAAGAATATAAAGGAGGATAGTAAAAGCTTTTTCAGGTATGTGAAAAGGAAAAGGTTAGTTAAGACAAATGTGGGTCATTTGAAGACAGAAACAAGTGAATTTATTATGGGGAACAAGGAAATGGCAGACGAGTTGAATAGGTACATTGGTTCTGTCTTCACTAAGGAAGACACAAACAATCTACCAGATGTACTAAGGGACAGAGGATCTACGGTGATGGAGGAACTGAAGGAAATTCATATTAGTCAGGAAATGGTGTTGGGTAGACGGATGGGACTGAAGGCTGATAAATCCCCAGGGCCTGATGGTCTGCATCCCAGGGTACTCAAGGAGGTGGCTCTAGAAATCGTGGACATTTTCCAATGTGCTATAGATTCTGGAGAGAGAAAACAGGGAATTATAGACCAGCTAGCCTGACATCGGTGTTGGGGAAGATGCTCGAGTCGATTATTAAATATGTAATAGCGGTGCATTTGGATAGCAGTAAGGATCAGTCCAAGTCAGCATGGATTTACGAAGGGGAAATCTTGCTTGACTAATCTTCTGGAATTTTTTAAGGATGTAACAATTAAAATGGATAAGGAAGAGCCAGTGGATGTAGTATATCTGGACCTTCAGAAAGCCTTTGATAAAGTCCCACTCAGGAGATTAGTGGGTAAAATTAGAGCATATGGTATTGGGGGTAGGGTATTGACATGGATAGAAAATTGGTTGGCAGACAGGGAACAAAGAGTAGGAATTAACGGGTCCCTTTCTGAATGGCAGGTAGTGACGAGTGGGGTGCTGCAATTCTCGGTGCTGGGACCGCAGCTGTTTTCAATATATATTAATGATTTAGATGAAGGAATTAAAAGTAGCATTAGCAAATTTGTAGATGACACACAGCTGGGTGGCAGTGTGAACTGAGCAGAGGATGCAGGATAACTTGGATAGGTTGGGTGAGTGGGCAGATGCATGGCAAATGCAATATAATGTGGATAAATGTGAGGTTGTCCACTTGTACATCAGTCACTGAAAGTAAGCATGCAGGTACAGCAGGCAGTGAAGAAAGCTAATGGCATGTTGGCCTTCATATCGAGAAGATTTGAGTATCGGAGTATAGGAGGTCCTACTGCAGTTATTCAGGGCCCTGGTGAGACCCCACCTGGAGTATTGTGTGCAGATTTGTCTCCTAATTTGAGGAAGGACATTCTTGCTATTGAGGGAGTGCAGCGTAGGTTCACAAGGTTACTTCCCGGGATGGCGGGACTGTCACATGATGAAAGAATGGAACGACTGGGCTTGTTTTCACCGGAATTTAGAAGGATGAAAGGTGATCATATAGAAACATATAAAATTATTAATGGATTGGACACGCTAGATGCAGGAAGCATGTTCCCGGTGTTGGGGGAGTCCAGAACCAGGGGGCCACAATTTATGACTAAGGGGTGGGCCATTTAGAACTGAGATGAGAAAAAACGTTTTCACCCGGATAGTTGTGAATTTGTGGACTTCACTGCCTCAGCAGACAGTGGATGCCGATTCGCTGGATGCATTCAAAAGAGAGTTAGGTAGAGCTCTTAGGGCTAGCGGAATCAAGGGATATGGGGAGAAGGCAGGAACGGGGTACTGATTGTGGATGATCAGCCATGGTCACGTTGTATGGCGGTGCTGGCTCGAAGGGCCGAAGGACCTACTCCTGCACCTATTTTGTATGTATTTATGTTTTCAGCATTCTCTATTTTCACCTCTGGTTTATTGCATCTGCTGTATTCTGATTTTTGGATTGCCAAAGAGGCAATCTTACCAGGAAAATGAACCTGACTTGGATATTTTGAGCAGTAGTACTATTTATTCCAAGGATAGGAATGTGAAGAAATGGATTATTATGGTGATATTGACAAAGAATGGAAGTACTGAGTTCGTAAACTCAGAGGGGCATCTCTGACATGGATGTTCTTAGAGGTGTCTGTGCTGTGTGTGCGTCAACACCAATCTTCAGCCTCCAACCTCTGCTGGGCACCACTTTCCTTTGGTGCACCTCGGACCCGCAAAACCCTCAGCATAGGAGCACCGCAAGGCTGCGTACTCTGCCCGCTCCTCTATTCTCTCTACACCAATGACTGCACCTGCATTGACTCCTCTGTCAAGCTTCTCAAGTTTGCGGACAACACAACCCTGATTGGACTGATCCAGGATGGGGAAGAATCTGCCTATCCTTATTCCAAGGATAGGAATGCTCACACTGAGAGTGGTGAATCTGTGGAAATATCTGCCACAGAAGGTAGTTGAGGCCAGTTCATTGGCTATATTTAAGAGGGAGTTAGATGTGGCCCTTGTGGCTAAAGGGATCAGGGGGTATGGAGAGAAGGCAGGTACAGGATACTGAGTTGGATGATCAGCCATGATCATATTGAATGGCGGTGCAGGCTCAAAGGGCCGAATGGCCTACTCCTGCACCTATTTTCTATGTTTCTATGACAGGAAGTGACACAGCTAGCGGCCTGGTGCCATCGCAACAACTTGGAGCTCAATGCTCTTAAGACAGTGGAATTGATAGTAGACTTTAGAAGAGCTCCCCATCCCCTCACCTCACTCACCATCAACAACACCACAGTTACATCTGTGGAGTCTTTTAAGTTCCTGGGAACTATCATCTCCAAGGACCTTAAATGGGGGGCTACCATTAACTCCACAGTCAAAAAGGAACAGCAGAGGATGTAATTCCTGCAGCAGCTGAGGAAGCACAAACTGCCACAGGTAATAATGGTCCAATTCTACACGGCCATCGTAGAATCTGTCCTCACCTTATCCATCATGGTCTGGTTTGGCTCAGCCACCAAGCACGACATCCGGAGGCTGCAGCAAATCGTCTGATCAGCAGAGAAGGTTATTGGCTGCAACTTTCCCTCCATTGATGAACTGTACACTGCAAGGGCCAGGAAGCGAGTGGGCAAGATCATCTCTGACCCCTCTCACCCTGGCCACAAACTCTTTGAATCACTTCCCTCTGGAAGGCGACTCCGAACTATCAAAGCTGCCACAGCCAGACATAAAACAGCTTTTTTCCACGAGTAGTAGCTCTATTCAATAACCAAAAATCTGTAGCCTCCTTTTGCTCTGGTATTTTATTTAATTCACATGTTTAATCTATTATGTTTTATTATTAATGTCTAATGTTTTATGTCATTCCTAACTGTCACTGTATGTCATTGTCACTTGCGGGCGGAGCACCAAGGCAAATTCCTTGTATGTGAATACTTGGCCAATAAACTCATTCATTCATTCATTCATTCATTCATTCATTCATTCATTCATTCATTCAAAGACCTTCACATCTCTGGAGAACATGAATAGGTGACGTTTTGGGTCAGAACCCTTCTTCAATCTGAGGAAAGGTCCCAACACAAAAGATCATTCACCTGAGATACTACCTAACCCACTGAGGTGCTCCAGCATTCTGTGTCTTCTTCAGAAACATATTGGGGGTGCATGGATTAAACATCCAGAGAAAATAGTTGAGGCAGCTACTATAATAGCATTTGTGGACACACGCATGGATAGTTTAGTTTAGTTCAGCTTATTGTCATGTCCACCGAGGTACAGTGGAAGGCCTTTGGTTGTGTGCTAACCCATCAATGGAAAGACTATGTGTGGTTATAATCAAGTCGTGTACAGATACATGACAAATGCTGCTGTTGGAGTTGAGCTTTAAAATAGTGGAGCGATTGTAAAGAGTGATTGCAGATCAATTTCTGGGATTGGCACGCCGAGAGGCGCCTAGCTTGTGAACCACCTTGAGAGGAAAAGATTAGAGGGATAAGGGCCAGATGCAGATAATGAGGGGCTGTTTCCACACTGTCTGAAATACTCTTTATTTTTCCATCGCCCTGATATTCAGGGTTCACCTGTTGTAGCTTCCTGGTACAATAGGTTGGACATTCACCTCTGAGGGCCCAAGGGATGACAGTAAGACAAAACCGCCCATGCACATATCTAAAAAAATGATTAAAGAAAGCAACAACGTTCCTTCACTTGCTGTTTCTTCAATGTGTTCCAACTTCAAAAGAGCATTATTATACTGCCATTCGCTGTTCCACAGTAAGAATCAAGAATTTGGCAGAGGTTCAGTGCTTGACTAGCTGAATTATTTTAACTTGACACGGTCATGGCCACAGAACCTTCAGGCCGATTCTACTTCCAACTAAATATAGAAATCTCCAAATGTATTTGCACATACAAATTTCAACCTCACTCTTACCCACATTTTCATTCTGCACTCTCTTATTGTGGCGTTATAAAGTGACGTCTCCTCACCCCTATTGGTGATCTATTCTAGAGTAAAGAGTGTTTTCTTGTAATATGTCCCACAGAACAATTAAATTCTTACGCAGCAGCACAACAGAATATGTAAACATAGTGCACTGTAAACAATATAATACATGAAAAATAAACTCAATATACACATACACACATATATATGCACACATACACACACACACACATGTATATAAATATATATAACATACATATATATATGCACACACACACACACGCACACACACACACATATATACACACGCACACACACACACACACACACCCATATATACACACACACACACACACACACACACACACACACACACACACACACACACACATGTGTGTGTGTATACATATTTGTTTGCAAGTATATATATACTTGTTTATTTATTTGTTTTATGTGTATATAATATATATATTGGCATTGGTCTTTGATCCAGCACCCGAGCTCAGGAGCGAACCCAGGCCTCTGGCGCAGAGGCAGCAGCTCTATCAGCTGTGTCATCATTTACTTGGCTATTTTGTCATCATCAAGGGCACAAATCTCCTTAACTCTTTAAAGTCAATGAATCCTGCAGATTAATTCAATCTATTTGTGATTCATTGATTTCTGGAAACTGTCTAGACCAAAAAAAAAGTAAAGTCTTTAATATTTAAACAAGGGCATTGCATTAAATTGCTTTAGATTCTGCACAATGATAGCATTTAAATAAGTAAAGTTTATTTTCAGAAACTTTATTCATTTTTAATTCTTGAAAATTTAATGAGGATAATTGTCTGCATTATCTCATTTATTTGTTGTAATTGTAAAGTGCAATGCTTGAATTGAATACACATTTATTTAAAACGTTTCCCCACTAGTCCTTAATCAGTGCTCCCAATAGACCTAAAAGCAGCAGGCTTTGTACATTGTAACTTCCCAAGCGATGTCCTTCCGGAGAAATAGCCATATTTGAGGTTCTATTACATCAATAGTTTTACTTTAGAACACCACAAAGTCAATTATTGTAAAGTATGTCTCTTTGGTAACATTTGGATAATTAAAGATGACATATTCAGTTTAGTGATACAGCATTGAAACAGGTTCTTCAGTCCACGGAGTCTATGCTGACCATCGATTACCTAACGTAATCAAACATTAATCCACTTTCTTATCCACTCCCCACACACTAGTAGCAATTTAGTAACAATTGGCAATTAACCAACAATCCCGCAGGTCTTTGAGATGTGGGAGGAAACCGGAGCACCTGAAGAAGACCCATGCGGTCACAGGTACAATGTGTAAACTATGCACCGATAGTGCCCAAGGTCAGGACTGAACCCGGGTCTCAGGCACTGTGACGCAGCAGCTCTACCAGCTGCACCACTTTGCCGCCCATCTGCAGATCCTGTGGCATTAAATTATCAACGGAAAAACTCAGTTACCTATTCCTTTTCTCCAGTGTTGCTGCCTGACCCATTGAGTTACTCCAGCATTTTGTGTCTATCTTCTGAATAAACCAGAATTTGCAGTTACTTCCTAAACAGAAAAACTCAACATCCTTATAAATTATATGCATTCAAGGATACCCAGAACTGTGTGTCGTTGTCATGGTGACTCCTTCTTCTTGCGTATGGCGTGCACAGCCTAAAGTTGTAGGACAACTTGTTCTATTTCATCTTATTTGATTGTGCACGCCAGGTTGATTGCATTCGTCGAAACAGGGCGGACCACGTGAAGGTTGCAATGTCCCACCCCGTCATGGTGACAAACAGACAAAAAGACTGAGGAGAATATTGATAAGGATTTTACTGCATCAGTAAAAGAGCAGGTTTATAAATGACTGCCATATATTACTCCTGCAGTTGGTAATTAGTTCATTTTCCCAATTCATTACAGTTCCCTTTACCAATATTTTACCGTCCAATGTTCCATGTCAATTGAGGGACATTGTAACGAAATTCCTGACATTTGGCTCAAGTTTGTCCTGGAGTCAAAAATGAGTATTTGATTACCCTCCCCTTCAACTTACATTCCTTCATCTAACTTCACGCTTCACTCTTCAATCCTTTTGTATCACACCTTCTGTCTCTTCATCTTTGACCTCTGGCCTAACCCTAACCATTAAACCATCTGCCTAGTTACATGCTAACCAGTCAGCCGTAAATCCCATAATAAAAAACAACAAAAAAGTTCAGTATATCTATATACTTTTAAAACTGTGTGTGTGTTTGTGTATGTGTGTGTGTGGGTGTATGACATTTTGCCTTTGACATTTTGCCTTCGATTCGTTACTCCGCGAAAACTAGACGCAAAAATGCCCGGATTTTTACCATTTCGCTAGCGATTTTACTTTTACATTCGCAAATCCACTCCTCATTAAATGTAGTCATTTTTCTGTACACATTTTAAATAAAATCCTTCACCCCCCCCACTGAGTCAATTTTTCGCCTCCCGCTGGCCACCTTCTCATCGCGTGCCCTGTGCGATGATAATGGCTGCTGCCGCCCGGCGCTCCTCCACTTCCCCCCGCTCCACCCCCCACCGACCCGGCTCTGTCACGCTGGCGAAAGCCACAGATCGGCTGGTCCCCCCGCTGCTTTTCGCTGTCCTCGCTGGCGGCCCGCAGGTGAGAGGTTGATTAGTGTGTGTGTGACGCCTCAGGCCGCCCCCTCCCCTCGCATTGCGGGAACAGACCCAACGGGTCTGCACTTGGTCTAGTATATATTAAAAAACAGACAAATAAATAGATTCCATTTCTGAGTTACTCCAGCATTTTGTCTCAATCTTCGGTGTAAACCAGCATCTGCAGTTCCTTCCTGCACGAGCAACAGAACAGTCAAAAATAATGTCCAGAGTCTATTTGGATGTTGTAGTGTTTAATCGCTTGATGGGTGTCAGACAAAGCTGTTCCTGAACCTGGACATTACAGTTTTCAGGCTCCTATACCTTCTTCCAAATGGCAGTAGTGAAATGAGTGTGTTGCCGGGGTGGTGTGGGTCTCTGATGATGCTGGCTGCCGTTTTGAGACAGCGACTTCTGTATATCCCTTCAGTGGTGGGGAGGTCAGTATCCATGATGGACGGGGAAGTGTTGACCACTTTTTGTAATCTTCTTTATTTCTGCGGCGTTCGAGTTGCCGAAGCAGGCCGTTGTGCAACCAGACAATACGCTCTCTAATTTACACCTGTAGAAGTTCAAAAGAGTATTTGTTGACATGACATACAGAACGGTGGGTACATGGAATGAGCTGCCTGAAGCAATGGAAGAGGCAGGTATAATCACAGAGAGTTTTAAAAGCATTTGGATGAGTTCATGGATAGGAAATAAATAGAGGTATCTACACTGTCAAAAGTTAAATGCAAAGCTTCAAGAAGACAGCAAGGGATAGGGATAGGTAGAATGCCTAAAAATACTTAAAGTTCACGTCAATAATTCTGTGCTTTAAGGAAAGTTGAAACTGAGCGTGTGTACCTGGTATTTACTGCAGTCTACTTTAGTCTGATTTTGTTCTCTGTGGTCAGAGGACAAATGGCAATCGTATAACAATAAAATAAGGTCAAAAAGGTAATGGGACATTTGCTGATCTGTAATGGCGTGGAATTGGGCTGTGTTTACTCTTCTGTGTCTTTTGGAGGTGTATGTTTTATAATTGTTATAAGATCATTGGGAAGAAGGAAAAATGCCTAAGTGCCCGCTACAGTGAACAACGCTTCAAAGGAAAATTCTGGATATAAGGAGCAGGTGAATCTTTGTTCGGCAAAACAATCTGCGAGATTGTTCCCAGTGATCAGTGTATTAAGCTCTCTTAAATAAAGTGTTGATTGTCTTACCCAATCTTTGTGTTGTGTTTTAAAGTTTTCTTTAACAACACCAAATACAGGAGAGTGGGGTTAACGATAGGCATCTTGATCAGCATGGACTAGTTGGGCCGAAGGACCTATTTCTGTGCTGGTTGATTCTATGACTCTTTGTCATTGTACTGTGTAAGGTTTGTCCTATGTGATTCTAAGGGTTGTCGATGGCATTGACATTGAGGAGATTAAAGTGCCCACAAGATCACTAGGGATGTAAGATCTGTCTGCAGGAGCAGC
The DNA here is from genome assembly GCF_010909765.2 of Amblyraja radiata. Classification (NCBI taxonomy): domain Eukaryota; kingdom Metazoa; phylum Chordata; class Chondrichthyes; order Rajiformes; family Rajidae; genus Amblyraja; species Amblyraja radiata. Next base: position 56,738,113 of record NC_045956.1, on the reverse strand, counting down.
TGGTGACTCTAAATATAGAGAAACATTAGATATAAAATCCGCAACTTTCACTGAGGCCTTTATTTAATGACAGGATCAAGTTCAATTGCATGGAGCTACCAACAATGGTAAAGTTAATGCAAGAAATGCCACTCGGGTGAGGCCCATTGTGTTCTCTATTGAACCAAAGGAGATATAATCACAAACTATACAGCAGGAATGATTTCTCACCAGCAGATAATTCCTACTTTGTCCATCATGCTATGCAACCTGCCACCAACACTGGGCACCATGCCAACTGATAGGCTTACTCAAGAACAAGCTACAATTGACTGGAATCTAGCCAACTGCTCTTGGTCTTTCTGACGGCATCTTTTCATTTGCCATGTCAAACCCGATTCCTAACATTCAATGGACAGCTCAGCCACTGATGTATGGAGTAATTCAGCAGGTCAGGCTGCCTGACCCACTGGTTACTCCAACATTTTGTGCTTATCTTTGGTGTAAACCAGCACCTGCAGCTTCTTCCCACACTGATGTATGGCTTGCTTGCATTCTGTGATTATAGAGGTGGCCAGAAATAAATGGTTCACAGCTACAGTTTGAAAGGAAAAAAAACACAGCAAGAAAAATAGTCCATTCAGCCCTCAATACCAACTTTCAGTCGGTTCAATCCTTGTCTGTGCTCTCATTAGCCTATCCAAGTACAAATAAATCAACACCAGTGTTGCATTTTATAACTGGCTTAGCTTTGGCAGTTTTCTGGAAGAGTGCTCCTGACTTCTGTAGTTGAACTACACCAGGGGTGACACGGTGGCAGCAGTAAAGTTGCTGCCTTACAGCGCGAGAGACCCGGGTTCAATCCTAACTATAGGTGCTGTCTGTACGGAGTTTGTACGTTCTCCCTGTGACCGCGTGGGTTTTCTCCACGTGCTCCGTTTTCCTCCCACATTCCAGAGCTATACAGGTTTGTAGGTTAATTGGCTTAAGGTCATGTCATAAGGGATAGGAGTAGATAAGGCCATTCAGCCCTTCGCCTACTCTGCCATTCAATCATGGCTGATCTATATCTTGCATCCTATCCTCAGCTGATCCTAACCCCATTCTCCTGCCTTCTTCCCATAACCTCTGACACCTATATTAATCAAGAATCTATCTATCTCTGCCTTAAAAAATATCCACTGACTGGGCCTCCACAGCTTTCTGTGGCAAAGAATTCCACAGATTCTAAAGAAATCTTTAGAATACTGACTAAATAAATTTCTCCTCGTCTCCTTCCTAAAAGAACGTCCTTTAATTCTGAGGCTATGACCTCTAGTCTGAGACTCTCCCGCTAGTGGAAACATCCTCTACACATCCACTCTATCCAAGCCTTTCACTATTCTGTATGTTTCAATGAGGTCCCCCCTCATTCTTCTAAACTCCAGTAAGTACAGACCCAATGCCGACAAACGCTCATCATAGTTTAACTTACTCATTCCTGGGATCATTCTTGTAAACCTCCTCTGGACCCTCTCCAGAGCCAGCATATCCTTCCTCAAATATGTTGTCCAAAATTGCTCACAATATTCCAAATCTGGCCTTACCAGCGCCTTATAGAGCCTCAACATTACAACCCTGGTTTTGTATACAAGCCCTCTTGAAATAAATGCTAGCATTGAGATTGCTTTCTTTACTGCTGATTCAACTTGCAGATTAACTTTTCGGGAATCCTGCACCAGCACTACCAAGTCCCTTTGCACCTCCGATTTCTGAATTCTCACCCCATTTACAAAATAGTTTACGCCTTTATTCCCACAACCAAAATGCATGACACCACACTACACATTATATTCCATCTGCCACTTCTCCACCCACTCTCCCAACTGTCCAATTCCTTCTGCAGAGTCCCTGTATTCTCTACACTACCTGCCCCTACACCTATTTTCATATCATCCACAAAATTTGCCACAAAGCCTTCAATCTCCTCGTCCAAATCATTAATATAAAACATGAAGAGTAGCGGCCCCAGCACCGATTCTTGCGGAACTCCACTAGTCACTGGCAGCCAACCAGAAAAAGTCCCCTTTATTCCCAATCTTTGTCTTCTGCCATCCAGCCAACCTGCTATCTATGCTAGTATATCTATATTCCTAAAAGTCTGATCTTGACCGCTTTTGGCCCACTGTGCGATTTCCGAGAGAACGACGCCACCTATGGCCGTCATTTTTGGCCACCTCGCTCAGAGTCCCCCTCCGCCTTCCGGGCCCAGAGGATCTTTCCACTCGATGAAAAATCATAGATATATTAATGTTTTTTTAAAATTAGCCATTCTCTCTGCTGCCTCTGCTGGAGGGAGGGGGAGGGACTATAAAACCAGGAAGTGGTGTGCCTCACTCAGTCTCTGCAAGATGGAGGAAGCCAGAAGGTTGTATCTCACTGAGCCTCTGAATAACACTGAACACGTCTACTCAACTGTGAGTGCCCTTAATGTGGTTTGAAAATGAAAATATGGTTGGGTTGAAGTAAAAATGCACTGCAAATGGTTGTTTGGGTTGAAGTATAAATGCACTGCAAATGGTTGTTTGGGTTGAAGTAAAAATGCACTGCAAATGGTTGTTTGGGTGAAGTAAAAATGCACTGCAAATGGTTGTTTGGGTGAAGTAAAAATGCACTGCTAATGGTTATTTGGGTTGAAGTAAAAAATGCACTGCTAATGGTTATTTGGGTTGAAGTAAAAATGCACTGCTAATGGGTGTTTGCGTTGAAGTAAAAATGCAATGCTAATGGTTGTTTGGGTTGAAGTAAAAAATGCACTGCTAATGGTTGTTTGGGTTGAAGTAAAAATGCACTGCTAATGGGTGTTTGGGTTGAAGTAAAAATGCACTGCTAATGGGTGTTTGGGTTGAAGTAAAAATACACTGCAAATGGTTGTTTGGGTTGAAGTAAAAATGCACTGCTAATGGTTGTTTGTCTATACTTGACAACTTCCTGTTTGCACTATATTGATTTTAGATAAAACGCTACCACTTACGGCTGTGATTTTTGCCCATCTTACTCAGTCCCCCTACACTGATCAGGTGCAGAGGATTCTTCCCATCAATGAAAAATAAAAGTGTTATTAGTGTTTAAAAAATGTTGAGAATCTCTCTCCTGTCAATCACGCCATGAAGGCCACACCTTTTCTGGTGGAAGGGGGAGGGAGTAATAAACCCAGAAGTGTGGGTGTGGCTCAGTCTCTGTATGATGGGGAGGGAGAGGTCACAACTCTGTCTGAGCTGTGAATCAACTGAACACACTGAATGTCTACTGAACTGTGAGTGTGGTGTTTTGTGTGGTTTTATGTTGGTTTCACCTTGCTTGAAATGATATGAAACTGCATTTGAATGTGGTGGCCTTGCACCCTGCATGAAATGGAATTTCAAGGAATAGCAGTGAGTCAACTGCCAGCCCACCAACCGTGAGTGAGCTGTCAGCACATCAGGCTTGAGGGACTGAGCTGCCACCCCAAGAATCTATTTGTCCCACAATGTCCCTACTAGCCCTCAGGAGACCAGTAGTCCCTGTAGCCAACAACACCCATACCAGCTCTCCAGAAAGCCCCCCCCCCCCCCCCCCCCCCCCCACTGGCCACCAATATTGGAATTGGTGGAGAGGTGGAATATTGATTCGGGGGACCAGCCCTCCCGTGTGAACATGGGACCCAATGGGTCCCACTCGGTCTAGTGAAATATAAATGTGGGTGTTCACAGAATTTAGGTACAAGACATGATTAACATACTATGTGTAGGAAAGAACTGCAGATGCTGGTTTAAATCGAAGGTGGACGCAAAATGCTGGAGTAACTCAGCGGGACAGGCAGCATCTCTGGAGAGATGGAATGGGTGACATTTCGGGTCAAGACTGAAGAAGGGCCTCAACCCGAAACGTAATCCATTCCTTCTCTCCAGAGATGCTGCCTGTCCAGCTGAGTTACTCCAGCATATTGTGTCTACCTTTGGTTAACATACTACCCCGCTGTTGCTCCACAATTGACAGTAACAGAATTATCCACAGAATCCTTTTCCCTCCAACTCCCCTTAAGAATATTGACAAACAATTTGGCTAAGAATGACAGTTGCTTTACTTTTGTTACTGTCTTCCCAGTTGTAATCGGGTAACTGAATGGATCACTCATCAGCTGGAGTGCAGTCCTGACCTCCCATCTACTGGAGACCTTTGAATTATCTTTAATCGGACTTTATCTTGTACTAAATGTTGTACCTTTTACCCTTTATCTATACGCTGCGGCCGACTTGATTATAATTATATATGGTCTTTTATTTGATTGGATAGCATGCGAACAAATGTTTTTCACTCTCCCTCAGTACCTGTGACAATAATAAATTAAACGGGACAAAAACTAAACTAAATCCTATCTATTTAGAAGGTTCTGCATTGAACTGGAATCAAAGAGTCTTGTAACCTTTCACCATGTCCATGTCAACCAATGAGTACTTATTATGTACTAATCACAATGTTGTATTTGCAAGAATGTTCCTAGGACTTTAGGGCCTGAGTTATAGGGAGAGGTTGAGAAGGCTAGGACCTTATTCACTGGAGTGCAGGAGGATCAGGGGTGATCTTATAGAGGTGTACAAGATTATGAGATGAATAGATAGGGTAAATGCACAGTCTTTTACCCAGGGTAGGGGAATTGAGAACCAGAGGAAATAGGTTTAAGGTGAGGGGGGAATGATTTAATAGGAAGCTGAGGGGCAACTTTTATACACAAAGGGTGGTGTATATGGAACAAGCTGCCGGTGGAGGTAGTTGAGGCAGGTACTATTGCAATGTTTAACATTTAGACAGGTATATGGATAGGATAGGTTTAGAGGGATATGGGCCAAATGCAGGCAGGTGGGAATAGTGTAGTTGGGGCATGATGATCGGTGTGGGCAAGTTGGGTTAAAAGGCCTGTTTCCACACTCTATGACTCCGTGACATTCAGCCTACTTGGGCCATACTTTCACATATTGGTAATTCAAAAACTAGTCCAGATACTTGTTGTGAGAGTCTGCCTCCACTACATATTGAGGCAGTACATTCCAGATTACAACCACCCTGGGTGAAAATGTTCTCCCTTATTTCCCCTCTAAACCTCCTACCCCTTGCTCTAAACCTATACCCTCTATTTTGAGACACACAAGGGCGGAGGGTGTGTGGAACGAGATGCCAGAGGAAGTAGTCGAGGCAGGTTCAGTCACAACATTTAAAATACATTTGGTCAAATACATGGATAGGAAAGATTTAAAAGGATGTCACTGGAAGTCAGTGGAATATTCTGTTTTACTCTACCGTTTGGAGGTGGGGGGGCATTGTGACGGCACTGGAAGCTGCTGTTTTAAAAGGTGGGGTTTTGGCTTTTATTGAAACTTTAATCATGAATAACCCGAAGGGGGGGGGGGGGGGGCGGCGGGGGGGGGGGGGGGGGGGGCACTCGGCAGCTTGAGAGCCCATAGTGATTGGTGCATTGTGAGTGGCATTGTAACATCATCACTGGAAGCTCCTGGAAAAAGGCTCTCTGTCAGAAGCTGCAGTTAAGCGGCCTTTTCACGGGGCGAGTTGACGCAAGATGTCACCAGAGTGAAGAGGTCGTGGTCCAGCACGAGTCTCGCACGATATAACGGGGGGGTATATAAAGAGTTCCCACGGTACTCGGCATTTCTGCTATTTGTGCGAGTGCCTTGTCCGTTTCCCGAGCTTTCCCGTTAAATCTTGAATGAACATCGTGAACTACACGTGACACAAATGATGTAACTTTTTTTTTCACACACTATATATATCCTCCCTTGGTTGAATTGGCTCATTTGGAGACATATTTTACTGTGTATGTGGGAGACACAGATGGACTGAGCACAGTACCTCGGTCTTACTGTGTGTGGGAGAGGGGGAGAAAGAGACGTACACTCACAGAGGCAGAGTCTCTCAGCCTGTGTAAGAGGGAGGGAGAGAGAGAGAGAGGCACACACAAGGTGGATGTGAAATCACACCTGCCTGTTTCAGTGACAGACACCCGCCGTCAGTAAATGAAGACACCCCCATCTGTCTCCCCCTCCTCTCCCTCGACTCACCCACCTTTCTCTCCCAACTCCAGTCCCGTCCCGACCCCCTGGGAAACTGAATAGAGCAACAGTCAACTGCTGCCTGTGCGCTGATATGACAATAAAGGCTACTTTACTTTACTGAGTTAAAGAGTTCCCACGGTAGACTGTAAAACTGGGACCCTGGTTCTGGACTCCCCCAACACCGGAACCCTTCTTCAGACAGCCTAATCGGAATTGAGTCTGAAGATGTGTCTCGTCCCGAAACATCAGCTTTTTTTCTCCAGAGATGCTGCTTGACTCGCTGAGTTACTCCAGCTTTTTGTGTCTGTCTTCGGTTTAAACCAGCATGTGCAGTTCACTCCTTACACGGGTCTCTGTACAACATTGATTGGTAGCGTTCCGGACCCCTGGACCCGAGGACTCCGACCTGTATCTCTCAAAGAAGTACATGTGAAAAATTTCTCACGGACCATAAAAATGCGTAACCTTTCAGTAAAGTCCCTTTTAAAGTCCCTTTTAAAGATTATAGTTATTTTCTTGAATCTCATTAACATAACTCATGAATAAGTTGATGTCCATATGCGGATGCAAATCTTTATTTTTATTTATTTTTTAAATTCAATCCCACATAAGATAATTTTTACTCACCTTCTGTTCCCTCTGTCCAGCTTCCGGGTTCACCGTTCGCAGGAGTTCCCACGGTACCCGCAAGAGTTATTACGGATATCGCACTGGCCACTACGTTCATATAAAGTTGCAATACTCAACCACAAGTGTACAAGTCACTCTTGGAGAAATTCAAACTTTCTTGAATTTTCTCCCGAGTGACCAAGTTACACGATGACCTGCCGTTAGCGCTACGGTGGTCCACGGTGGTCCACGAATGCCGCACTGTTATCGCACGAGGTTCCCACCATGTTAAACTCCGGTTAACTCTTGCGTCAAGTCGCCCCGTGAAAAGGCCGCTTTACCATTGGCAATGCCCTAGTGTGATGTCATTGTGGCACTCGGCAGCTTGAGAGGCTATTGTGATTGGTGCACTGTGAGTGGTATTGCGGCATCATCACTGGAAGCTCCTGGAAAAATGTTCTCTGTGGGAAGCGGTTTTTGGCTTTTTTTTAAAAATGTAATCATTAAAAGCTTGTGAAATATAGGATGAAGTCTTAAGTGAACCTGATTATGCGTGGCCGGGAAAAATGTGAGTAAGAATATGTGAAAATCTAAATGCTAGCGTGTAGCATTTTGAGGAAGATACAAAACATACAGACAGACACATATACAACACGCATACAAGATAAGACTTTTATAGATATACTAGACCAAGGGCAGACCCGTTGGGTCTGCTCCCCCAACGCAGCCGTTCCCTACCCGTAGCCCCCACGGGAGACGTGGTCCTCCAACTCAAGCGGCTCAGGAATGAGCAGTGCGGTTGGTTTTAAATGGCGTCTTTGAGGCGAGATGCGGGCGCCAGCAGCCGTTATGGTCACTGGCCAGCAGGAGGCGACAAAATGAGTGAGTGGGGGGGGGGGAGAAGGATTTAATGAAAAATGTGGACATAAACATAACGAAATCTAATGAGGAGTGGATAGTTGGAATGAAAAGTGAAATGTCTACCGAAATGGCTGCTTCTATGGGTGAGAAGCCAGTTTATTTTTGAAATATTGGGGGGGGGGGGGGGGGGGGGGGGGAGAAGGATTTGATTAAAAAGGTGTACTTAAACACGACAAAATGTAATGAGGAGTGGATACTTAGAAAGAAAAGTGAAATCTCTACCGAAATGGAAAGGATCTCAGCGATTGTGCGTCTGGATTCGGCGTGGCAAGGAATCAAAGGAAGAAATGCAGCCGGCAGCCGTACATGTAAATGGATCCATTCCGATTGGACATTGCGAGCATCGGCCATTCCGATTGGACATCTGCGAGTATTGGGCATTGTGACATCACACGATGGAACGAATCGAAAGGCAGAAAGGCAGCCGGACGGCAGGCGGCAGCCACAGAGTTTTATATAATAATAGATAGATATTTGTGCCAAACATGGGCAGGGGAGACTAGTTAGGTTGGTCATCTTAGTCAGCATGGGCAAGTTGGGCCGAAGGGCCTGTTTCCATACTACTATCCACCATATCATGATCCTTATTTCATGTTTCCTTCTTTATATTTATGCTTCAATTAGAATATATTTGCCTATGCTCAATATTTGCGCAATCATATTTTTTTGTTTATGCCAGGTTTGAAATGTGTTTTTGCCAGGTTTGAAGCCATATATTTTATTAAAATGTTTATCCCGAAGCAATTTTCATTACAGCTCCAGACAAATGTTCAAATTATTATCAGAATGCAAATTTGTTTATCGTAAAGCTAAAGTTTCATAATTAGGTCAGATTCTAGTATAAAATATTGTTAATGTGTGTAGGAGGGAGAAGTGACTAATGTTTATTTACATTTTGCTTTCTGGAATGTGTTATACTAGTGATGGAGTAAATTAAAAAATTCTAAACTTTTCACCAATTAATAATCATGTATGTACACTGTGACATATCTATAACTCAATGTAATAACAATGAGGTGCAGATGCTGGTTTACTAAAGAAAGACACAAAATGCTAGAGTAACGCAACAGGTCAGGCAACATCTCTGGAGAACATGGATAGATGACGTTTCGGGTGAGGATCCTTCTTCAGACATCATGAGGGGAGGGGGGTGTGGTAGAGGTACAGAAATCTGGAAGGGAACAGGGGCAGGACAGAGGGGCTGGACAGAGCATGGCCAGTAACAGGTGAACAGAGGCAATGGTTTTTTTTTGGTGGATATGTAATCATCTCTGGTCTTTGTCCAACAATTTAATCAAAAACCTCATCAGACTCAAGTACAATGGAGAGAGCAAAGAGGAAGATACAGAGCACAGAATATAGTTCCGAGCTGTGTAGCACATTATAATTCATCAGTTCCTCAGACAAAGTCCAATGTCCTCAGTGGGGAAGAGGTGAATCCAACAGTACACTAACATATGGGAGGACCATTCAGAAGCCTGATAACAGAGGGAAAGAAGCTGTCCCTTAATCTGGTGGTGCACACTTTCAAGTTTCTGTATCTTATGCCGGATGGGAGCAGGGAGACGAAATGATCGGGATGGAGACAAATCTTTCATTGTATTGGCTGCTTTTCCAAGGCAGTGCAAGCTGGTCCCATTTGCCTGTGTTTGGCCCATAAACTTGTAAACCTAAACTATCCATATCCCCTGGTCAATTCCTTCCTTTCCACCCAAACCACCCACTCCCCGGGTACATTCCCTTGCAACCGCAGGAAATGCTACATTTGTTGCTTTACCTCCCCCCTCGACTCCATCCAAGGACCCAAGCAGTCTTTCCAGGTGAGGCAGAGGTTCACTTGCACCTCCTCCAACCTCATCTACTGCATCCGCTGTTCCAGGTGTCAACTTCTCTACAGCGATGGTACCAACGCAGGCTCGGCGATCGCTGCGACCAACACCTCCGCTCAGTCTGTCATAACCAACCTGATCAGCCGGTGGCTCAGCACTTCAACTCCGCCTCCCATTCCCAATCTGACCTTTCTGTCCTGGGCCTCCTCCATTGCCAGAGTGAGGCCTAGTGCCAATTGGAGGAACAGTACCTCATATTTCGCTTGGCTAGTTTACACCCCAGCGGTATGAACACTGACTTTTCTAATTGAGATAGTTCTTGCTTTCTCCCTCCTTCCCCTCCCCCTTCCCAGCTCTCCCACAAGCCTACTGTCTCCACCTCTTCCTTTCTCCCCCCCCCTCCCCCCCCCCCCCCCACCTCCCGACATCACTGAAGAAGGGGCGTGACCCGAAATGTCGCCTATTCCTTCTCTCCATAGATGCTGCCTCACCCGCTGAGTTTCTCCAGTATTTTTGTCTATCTATCCATATAAAGATGAGATTACAGGGACTTAAAATAAAAAGCTTTAGTCATCCCAGTACTCGATTTGTGTTAATTTAACTTGATATTGGTATTATATGTAGTTCAACCCCACTTTCATATCATAGACATGATAATCATGCTCTACTGTCTTGGAGTAGCTTTAGTGGTTCAACTAAGTATACTATTTGCACATCACATCAGTTTAAGATATTTAGCATATTTTGAATTAATTGGGTTTGTTAGAATACTTCTCATTATCAAGAATGATAGGAGTCCAACGAGTCAAAGAATGGCTTACAATAATCCCAACTTCAAGAAGGGAGTTGATTGTAATTCTATTTGACAGCTCAGTGAGCCATCCTTTGTAACTTAGGGTCATCTCACTCTCTGCTGCCTTTGTTATCTTTCAACGCACCATCCTTGCGTAAGTGCCCCACTTCAGTTCCCGGATAAACAAAACCTCGGATTTAAAATTCCCATTGTAATTTTTAAATCCCTCCATTCCATCATCCCTGATATGCCTTCTTGCTATTGATTCATCCTCTGGGATATCTACACTCCACCATTCCTAGTCTCCAGAATATCCCTGAATTCAACTTCCCACCGGTTAACAGGGCAGCACATCAGAGCAGCTGATAAAGGCAGGTTCAATCCTGACCTCAGGTGCTGAACGTGTGGACTTCGCACGTTCTCCCTGTGACTGCGTGGGTTTCCTCCGGGTCCCCTAGTTTCCTCCATAGCCCAAAGATGAACAGTCTGAAGAAAGGTCCTGTCGCAAAATGTAATTTATTCATGTTTTCCAGAGGTGCTGCCTGGTCTGCTGGGTTACTCCAGAACTTTATGTCCTTTATTCCACAAATATGTGAGTTTGAAGGTTTAACCCAAAGAATATTGCCCCAACGGTAAAACACACAACATGATCTATGTTCTATGTTTTAATATGTAGGAAGTGAATGTGAAAGTGGGATAACATAGAACTAGTGTGAACAGGTGATCAATGGTCAGGGTCGATGGATTCGGTGAGCGGAAGAGCCTGATTCCATACTGTAACCCTAAGCTAAACTAAACTACACTAAATAGCCATACCTTCAGCTGCTGAACGATCAAACTCTGGAATTACTTTCCCAAATCTCTCTATATCACTCTTCCTTCCTTTTAAGACACACCTTAAAGCCTATGTCTTTCAATAATATTTGGTTTTCTGCCCAAAAGGCTCTGATGTTACAGGACATTAGATTTCATCGATAACATTGATAAAACACAGTGGGATTTTTCACTTGATTGAAGGCGTTATGTAAGTACAAGTTGTTGGTGTCATAGTGTTCACTTTCTAGTAACTCTGCCACAACATAGCAAGGCCCTTTGACCTGTGAATTTAAAGCAACACAGTTTCAGATCACCTCCATATTCTAAACTGAGGTAGAATAGGTTGCCATAGAGTTAGGAAGTCATACGGCATATTAACAGGGTGGCACAGTGGCACATCAGTAGAGTTGCTGCCTTACAACACCAGAGATTCAGTTTTGATCTCGACTTAAATGAGTTTGTACATTCTCCCTGTGGCGCATGTGTTTTCTCTGGGTTCTCTGGTTTACTCCCACACTCCAAAGACGTGCAGGTTTGTAGTTTAATTGGCTTCTGTAAATGGTCCCTAGTGCGTAGAATAGAACTAGTGAACGGGTGATCAATGGTCCACATGGACTCGATGGGCTGAAGGGCCTGTTTCCACGCTGTATCTCTAAACTAAACTAAAGTAAACTAAACAGGCCCTTCTGACCACGGAGTCCTCGCCAACTATCATTTCAATTATTTCTGTACTAATCTGCGGAGCAAACCCATAAGGAAAGTGTGCAAACTCCATACAGACAGCAACAGAGGTCAGCTGTGGGCGAGGTGAAAACGAGTTACAACCCATTGGTATGAATATTGATTTCTCTAACTTCAAGTAACCCTTGCAGCTCTTCACTATCCGTTCCCACCCTATTCATTATCCTAGTTTCACTGTTGTCCTGGTGAATTTCATTGTCTGTAACTTATTTTCACCTAGCCAACGGATAACAATGGACCGTTTTCTCAATCATCGTTACTTTTTTGCATATCTTTCATTCAATTTTTCTACATCTCTCTATATCACCGTCCATATTCCTTGTTTCCCCTTCCCCTGACTCTCAGACTGAAGAAGGGTCTCGACCTGAAACGTAACCTATTCCTTTTCTCCAGAGGCCTTACTTGCTGAGTTACTGCAGCTTTTTGTGTCCATCTTCGATTTAAACCAGCATCTGCAGTCACTTCCTACACTTCGTGGCTTTAATGTTTATGTCCACACTGACCATCGATTACCCAATGACACATTAGTTTCATGTTATTCATCTTTCTTATCCGATCCATAGATACCAGGGGAAATTTACAGAGCCACGTATTTTTGGAGTGTGGTAGGAATCCAGAGCACCTGGAGGAAAAACACACATTACAGAGAGAATGTGCAAACTCCGCACAAAAAGTACCTGAGATCAGGATTGAACCCGGATCTCTGGCGCTGTGAGTTAGCAGCTCTACTATCCGTGCCACTGTGTTCTAATGCTCTTGTTCCTGAGTCTAGTGGTGCGTGCTTTCAAGCTTCTGTGCCTTCTGCTCTTTGTAATAAACGGACATAGTCTGAGAACATTCATTTTAATCTGATACTGGAGACAGCGAGTGTTTTAACGAACAGGGGTAAAACTGAAAGGTGTTTTGAATGCATCGGTATTGACAATGACTCACTTTGTTGACAGGATGAAGATTTCTACCGACAGGAAGGTGTGATGGATAGCACAGAAGCGCTGCAGATGGATCCTGATGCTGAGACCTATGGGGCAGTGCCAGGGGTAAGTGGAACCTGCTCTTGTTATGTCTCGGGGAGGTCAAAACCAAGGGATATGAACAGTGAAACTAACAGGATGACTCTGGTGGGGGAGGCATGGAGAGAGAGGGGGTGCAAAAGGTTACCTGAAGTTAGAGAAATCAATATTCATACGATACGATATGAGTTTATTTATCCCAGGAGGGAAATTTGTCAGCCAACAGTCACAAAACACAAGATACATGAAACATGACATTAAAGTGACGAGTGGAAAGACCAGTATTAGGGATAACCAACGATTGGGGAGGGGAGTGGGAGGGGGGTGGGGGGAGGGAGGAAGGAAGGAAGCTGGAAAATCGAATGTACACAAAAATGCTGGAAAAACTCAACGGGTGCAGCAGCATCTATGGAGTGAAGGAAATAGGCAACGTTTCGGGCCAAAACCCTTCTTCAGACTGATGGGGGGTGGGGGTGGGGGCCGAGGAGAAGAAAGGAAAAAGGAGGAGGGGGAGCCCGAGGGCTGAGGGAGAGATAGGAAGGGGAGGAGACAGTAAGGGCTAACAAAATTGGGAGAATTCAATGTTCATGCCCCCAGGATGCAGACTCCCCAAGCGGAATATGAGGTGCTGTTCCTCCAATTTCCGGTTGGTTGGTTAATGCGGATCGAGGAAGGAAGGATTGAAGGAAGGAACTAACTAATTAACTAACTAACTAACTAACTAACTAACTAATTTACTAAGTAACTAACTGACTGCTGGGTGCGAAATATGAGGTGCTGTTCCACCAATTTGCGTTTGGCTTCACTCTGACTATTGATCTGTCTAAATGCTGGAAAGTTGGCTCAGTTGAATGAAACTGTGCGGTCTGGTATAGCTAGTGGAGTTCCAGGAGGCACTGTGGCTGATCTTGTGTAGTGGAGATGCTAAAGAGGCTCTCATGAAGTATCCATCCCATGATATTGGATGGTTTTTCGAGTTCAGAGTCAGGAATCGAAGAGCAAGTTTATTGTGCAGGCAACCAAGCAACACTAAACAAGGATGAACTAAGAGGAGGCAAACCCCTATGGACGATCGCTGGGTAACTGAGGTACCAGGCTACTTGTTTCATGAGAGGAATAGATCAGGTAGATGCACTGAGTCTCTTACCCGGAGTAGGGGAATCGAGAACCAGAAGACATAGATTTAAGGTGAGGGGGGAAAAGATTTAATAGGAACCCGAGGGGTAATTTTTTCACACAAAGGATGGTTGGTGCGTGGAACAAGTTGCCAGAGGAGGTAGTTCAGGCAGGTTCACAAGTTAAAAGAGCAGAATTAGGCCATTCGGCTCATCTGGTCTACTTCACCATTCTGATCTATCTTCCCCTCTTTCAGTTTAGTTTATTGTCACATGTACCGAGGTACTCTCAACCCCATTCTCCTGCCTTCTCCCCATAAACCCTGACCCGTACTAATCAAGAATCCTTCTGTGGCAATGAATTCCACTGATTTACCACCCTCTGACTAAAGACATTTCTCCTCATCTCCTTTCTAAAAGTATGTCCTTTTATTCTGAGGCTACGGCCTCTGGTCCTGGACTCTCCCACTAGTGGAAACATCCTCTCCACATTCACTCTATCCAGGCATTTCACTAATCAGTAAGTTTTAATGAGGTACCCTCTCATCCTTCTAAACTCCAGTGAGTACAGGCCCAGTCCATCAAATGCTCATCACATCAAATAACCCAATCATCCGTGGGATAATTGTCGCAAACATCCTCTGGACCCTCTCCAACGGCAGCAAATCCTTCCTCAGATATGGGACCCGAAACTGCTCACAATACTCCAAATGTGGCCTGACCAGTGCCTTATAAAGCCTCAGCATTACCTCCCTGTTTTTATATTTTTGTATTAACATTTAAGAGACATTTAGACAGGTACATGGATAAAATAGTTTAGAGGGATATGGACCAAGTGTGGACAGGTGAAAGTAGTATAGATGGGGCATATGGGTCAGCATGGGCAAGTTGGTCCGAAGGGCCTGTTTCAACACTGTATAACTATATGACTCAATATGGAACTGCAGATGCTGCCTAGCAAAGAAAAACACAATGTGCTGGAGCAACTCAGCAGATCTAGAGGACATGGATAGTGTGCAGACGTGTCAGATCGGACCTTTTATTCATACTCTTTGTCATAGTCTGACTCCTACCTCAATCAGTCTGTAGAAGGGTGAAAACGTGGCCTGTTCATGCCCTCCAGAGATGCTGCCTGACTCGATGAGTAACTCCAGCACTTTGTGTTCTTGGCAAGATTCCAGTATCTACCATTCCTTGTGTGCAGACATCAGTTTTACGTGTAATCTAGTGAAAGAAATATGAGTGCAAATGGATCCGTTTTCTAAGTCAGGGAGGAGGCACAAGAAACAGCAGATGCAGAGAGTGGTGCCCCACTGCTGGCAATGGTTGATGCAGATTCGTTAGTGGCATTTCAAAGGCCTTTGGGCACATGGATATGCAGGGAATGGATTAAGTGCAGGTAGATAAGTGATGGTCTTGGCATCAAGTTTGTCACAGACATAGTGGGCCGAAGAGCCTGTTCCTGCTCTATGTTCTGTGTTCTAGAACTCGTGCAAGCATCCACTGCCACACCTTGGTTGAAACAGTTGGCAATGACATAGATAGGGTAGACAGACAGTCAGAACTTCTCCCATGGTGGAAATGTCCAACACTAGAGGGGCAGAGTTTAGTCGAGATATGTGAGGGCCTGGAACGCATTGCCAGGGATGGCGGTGGAGGCAGATACAATAGTGGCATTTAAGAGGCTTTTAGATGGTCACACGGAAATCAGTTCAATTTCAGTTTAATTTAGTTTATTGTCACGTGTACCGATGTACATTGAAAAGCTTTTGTTGCATGCTATCCAGCTAGCGGAAAGACAATATGTGATTACAATCGAGCCATTCACAGTGTACAGATACTTGACAATGGAATAACGTTTAGTGCAAGGTAAAGCCAGTAAAATGCGATCAAAGATAGTCTGAGGGTTGATAGTAGTCCTCTGGTTGGGGTAGGATGGTTCAGTTGCCTGACAACAGCTGGCAATGCAGGGAACAGAGGGACATGGATCAAGTACAGGCAGATGAGATCAGTTTGACTTGGCATCAAGTTTGGGCACAAACATTATAGGCCGAAGGGCCTGTCCCTGTGCTGTCTTATTCTATGTTCTATGGTGTACCTAAGAAAAGGGTTGAAGGGTTACGGGAGAGGAAGCAGGACAAAGGGGAGCAGGGCAAGACGAGGCAATTAACATGCAGCGGATGGAGAAGAGTACAAGTCTCTGTAATCCATGGAGATGACTCCGAGCAGATGGTTGCAATGGTTATTGCGGTGTTGAATCGATGGAGCTCAGACAAGCAGCACCTGCTTTCAGTAATTAACCTTGGTTGTGATGAATGCAGAGCAACCAGGGAGTGCTGGTCACTATGCAGGGATGCTGGGAATGGGACCTACGACTGCTGCCTGAGCTGCAGGGTTCTCACTCCGCTGAGGACCATTGGGGCTCGTTCTACACGCAAGAAGAAGGGACAATCACCGTCAACATCCTCTCACCAGTCTGCCGGCAATGGTTAGACTTTAGAGATACAGCGCAGAAACAGTCCCTTCGGCCCACCGCGTCAGCGCAGACCAGCGCTCACCCCGTACACAAGCACTATTCTACACACTAAGGACAAATTTACAATTTTCCAAAGCCGAATGAATGTACAAATCTGTACTATCCACTAGTTCTATCCTACACACTGGGGGGGAATTACAGAGGTCAATTCGCTTACAAACCTGCATGGTTTTTGGAGTGTGGGATGAAACTGGAACACCCAGAGAAAACCCACACAGTCACAGGAAGAACGTGCAAACTCCATACTGACAGCACCTGCAGTCAGGATCAAACCTGGGTCTTTGGAGCTGTGAGGCAGCAATGCTACTGCTGCACCACTGTGCCACCCGTCATAGCCTTGATCGCTTGTGTTGAATTTGACAGGTGCACTTTCTATTTATTCACCCCAGGAAAGCAGACAGTACTGACAAGGCCCATCCATAATTGCCCCTGAGAATATGTTGTTGAATCACTGAGTCAAACTGCTGGGCTTTAGAGGTAAAGATACTCTGGCTGAGTTGTTGAGAAGGGAGTTCTAGAGTTGTTGAATCATTGAGTCAAACCGCTTGGAAACAGCCCCTTCGGCCCAACTTGCCCACATTGACCAACATGTCCCATCTACACTAATCCCACCTGCCTGCATTTGGCCCATATCAATCTAAACCTGTCCTATCCATGTACCCATCCAAATGTTGCAAGCACTTTGGAGTTCCAGGATTTAGACTGAGGGAAATCTTACAGAGATGTATAAAATTATGAGGGGAGTAGATATGTTAAATGCACTGATATTTTTCTCCATTTCCAATCTCTTCCTCTCTGTAGGACGAATATCAAGAGTATGAGCCTGAAGCGTGAGTATCAAAGGAACGGATGCACCAAGAACTCTTTCCCCCTTTTACTCTTTTTCCATGTGGCAGTTCTTCAATTCAGATGTGACTAGTTGTAAAATTCTTTCTTTAATCCCCCGCCGAATGTGATTTTGTTCACGGCGTACTTTGAAGTCTTTCATTTGCTGTATTCGAGATTGTTGTGGATTTGACCAGGCTCCATCCCAGAGATCATCTTCCAATGTAATGAGGATCTGGTAAAGAGAGCCTCTCTATTCTGTGGATATTAGGCTGATAATCCATCCTTAGTCACTTGTACAATTGAACATGCTGTCAATTAACAGCCGCACTCTGCACCCTGCTTCCAAAATTCGGTTCTATTGAAGTCAATGGAACGGGATTTCAGACATGTAACACAAAATACCTTTATCACTGAAAAGCTCATAATTGAGGATGAATTTACACCCCACTATTTCTGACCTCCAAAGTTACAAAACTGTCTGTTGTGATAATTCTACAAATGAAAGACTTTGTGTGTGCGTGTGTGTGTGCGTGTGTGAGTGCATGTGTGTGTATGTCTGTATGTGCGCGTGCGTCTCCGTGTCTGTGTGCGTAACTTTGTGCAACCCATTTATTGCTATGTTCTCCATGTCAGATGACTGTTTGCTGAGGACTTTGTCTTGTGTACAATGTTTGCAATAGCCAGCATGGAGCTATGCACATAGGTATTCAAATGTGACACTGAAAATCAGTTTGTGCTGGTGTTTTGATGAGTGTATATAAATATCTGGTGTTTCTGTGAAACCAATTAAATGGAATGTACAAAACATTTTCTGCTGTTGAGTCAGTTTCAATGTCACAGCCCTCTACAATTCACTAAAGCGAGCACCATGGTGAAGGCATACCTCTGTACATTGTGTTCAAGAAGGAACTGCAGATGCTGGAAGATCGAAGGTACACAAAAATGTTGGAGAAACTCAGCGGGTGCAGCAGCATCTATGGAGCGAAGGAAATAGGTGACGTTTCGGGCCGAAACCCTTCTTCAGACTGATGGGGGGTGGGGGGGAGAAGGAAGGAAAAAGGGAGGAGGAGGAGCCCGAGGGTGGGGGGATGGGAGGAGACAGCTCGAGGGTTAAGAAAGGGGAGGAGACAGCAAGGGCTAACAAAATTGGGAGAATCTGTACATTGTACATTGTGCTATGTGCAAACTTAAGCAAGTAGAATTGATGCACTAAAGTGCTTATTTCTGTAGATGTTGCTGAGAGTTGTTGGGGACATGCCAAACTTCCTAATCCTTCTCAAGATATAGAGGCATAGGTGCACTTTCTTGGCCTTTGTTTCGATATGGGCCATCCGACACCCAAAAGCACACCAAAGCCTCTACTTCCCGAAAAGGATTTTTGTAGTATTGCATGTCCCGAACAACTTCCACCAATGTCTACGAATGAACATTTTATTGGGATGCATGGATTTGTATCTCTAACGATATTGCCACAGGTGATATTGCCACATGCAGCCGCAGCATAGTTTGGGAACAGCTCCGTCCAAGACCTCAAGAAATCGCAGAGATTGTGGCTGCAGCCCAGAACATCACACAAACCAACCTCCCATCCATTGACTCCATTTACACCTCACGCTGCCTGGGCAAGGCCAC
Source organism: Amblyraja radiata (assembly GCF_010909765.2). Lineage (NCBI taxonomy): Eukaryota > Metazoa > Chordata > Chondrichthyes > Rajiformes > Rajidae > Amblyraja > Amblyraja radiata. The sequence goes on along the minus strand of NC_045956.1, from coordinate 56,719,218 downwards.
CAGCATAATCAAGGACCAGTCTCACACAGGTCACTCCCTCTCCTCCCCTCTCCCATCAGGCGTGAGGTATGGAAGTGTGAAAACGCACACCTCTAGATTCAGGGACAGTTACTCCCCAGCTGTTATCAGCCAACTGAGCCATCCTATAAACAACTCGAGAGCGGTCCTGAACTACTATCTCCCTCATTGGAGACCCTTGGACTATCTTTAATGTGATTTTTCTGGACTTTATCTTGCAGCATTATGCATTATTCCCTCTATCCTGTAACTCCATGCTGTGGATGGCTCGATGGCTGGTTAACACGCAACTAAAGGTTTTCACTGTACTTCAGTACACATGACAATAAACTAAACTAAACTAAACTATTTCAGTACATTCCCATCATGCTAGAGACACCTGATCTATCTCAAGGATGAAGGAAGGTGTCACTGGGAACAGCCAAAATTCACCTATGATTGTCAGTGCTAAGAACCACCCTGAGGATGGATCCCATAAATGACAGGCGATCGATCTCAGCACACTGGTGGGGATAAGTGTCTTTGTGTCTGTCTCAGCCATGGAACAAACATTTTAAAAAGTACCAACCTCAACAGCCTTTTCTGGCGGCTCGTTCCATACACCCACCACCTCTGTGTGAAAACAATTGCCCCTCAGGTTCCTATTAAATCATTCCCCTCTCAGCTTAAACCTATATCCTCTGGTTCTTGTTTCCCTTGCCCTGGGTAAAAGACCCATTCACCCTATCAATTCCCACCCGCTTGAAGCTTCACCATTAAACTTGGCTGCTTGTTTTGCAATCCAGATTTTGGGAGGGATATTTTACTGAGTCTTTAGCAAATGAGTCATTTTAAAAGTAAAAGTTTTTGAAGACCGCAACTGTACCCAGTTCCTTATTTCCTGGTCTTGTTTTATGTCAAATCATCACCATTCTCAGTAGTCTGGGATGGGCCTACAACACACATTTGCGTCCTGATAGCAATGTACTTGGTTATGAAAGGCTACAAAATGTCCATGGTTTGCCATTGATTTCCCTGCAACATTTGTGATCTTGCATTTATAATCTTTGGCTCATTTGTAATCATGTAAAGTCTTTCTGCTGACTGGTTAGCAAGCAACCAAAATCTTTTCACTGTACCTCGGTACACATGACACTAAACTAAACTAAATTAAACATAAACCTTCCTTTAGTTTAGTTTAAGAAAGAACTGCAGATGCTGGAAAAATCGAACGTGGACAAAAATGCTGGAGAAACTCAGCGGGTGAGGCAGCACTTTGCTCCATAGATGCAGCCTCACCCGTTGAGTTTCTCCAGCATTTTTGTCTACCTTTGGTTTAGTTTAGTTTAGTTTAGTGAAACAGGCCCTTTGGCCCACAGGGTCCGCGCTGACCAGCGATCCCCGCACATTAACACCATCTTACACCCAGTTGGGACAATTTTTACATTTACTAAGCCAGTGTGGGAGGAAACCAAAGATCTCAGAGAAAACCCACGCAGGTCACGGGGAGAACGTACAAATTCCGCACAAACAGCGCCCGTAGTCAGGATCGAACCCGGGTCTCCGGCGCTGCAAATGCTGTATGTCAGCAACTCTACCGCTGCACCACCGTGACCACCCTTCTGCAACTGGGACCATTGGAGTCCAGGACAGTAATCTTTTCAACCCCCAACTAATGATAAAGTGCAGTGAAACACATCGCAATCAAACAGCCTTCTGTACTCTTTTTGCAGACAGAGCACAAGCAAGGTTAGCACGTTACATTGTGGTATGTTGCAGCTCAGTAACATGCCCAGCCCATGCACATATCCTGACCTCGGGTGCTGTCTGTGTGGTCAATGCACATCCTCCTTGTGACACCGTGGGATTCCCCTGGTTGCTCTAGACACAAAGATGACCATGGTTGCAGGGCACAGGGTTGGAGTTTACAGAATTATGGTTATGGATATGAAGCCAATAGAGATTGTTAAGGAATGGGCTGATGTGGAAACAGCATCTAGTATTGTACAAAATCATAAACTATGGGGTTCTATGTAAGTTGGGGCATATGAAGAATGAGCCTTGAGAGTCTATTGCAAAGTCTAAAGTAGAGTAATATCGAACAGACCCTTTGGCCCATCTTGCCCACGCCAACCAACATGCTCCATCTACACTTTGTCCCACCTGCCTGCATTTGGCCCAAAACTAAACCATTACTATCCAACTCAAACTTCTTTGTTGGAAATTAGAGATTGGCAACAGGTTGCCGTCTACCCAGCCAAACCCACATCCTAGCACTTCCTTTAAACATTGGTGAGTATTTTTTGGAGGGTGGTGCATAATGGTTCCGCAATGGAAGACCTGGGGCTGGGTTATAAACCAATGGGAGTTGAGTTTGAAGACCATTTTGAGTTGGACTGCCTGAAGAAAAGGCCTGACCCAGCTCCCTGCCAAGAGCAATCCAGTTAGTTCCAGTCTTTGAGGCTCGTTATACGAAGAGTGGGATGATGAATAGCTGTACCATTCTCAGCTGGCTGGGATTCTGTGAAGGGGCAGTCTTCCATTTTGGTGGATAATGGACGTGCACACTAATAATCAAACGCCGTTCAGAGCAACAGCGGAGAACATCCATGGTCGTCTGTTCCTCATGGGATGAAAATATAGATTGCCAGTAAACAAATCTGAGTATGAAAACAACAAGCAGTTTGGTAAGAATCATTCAATAGATATAGTAGATTCAATCGTGCTTCATTTGTCACATATGCAACTACACAGTCAAATTATTTTTACGTACATTACACATGCAGGCACCGCCATTTTGGCGTCATTATTCAAAGTCCGGTCGGCCCAGATAATTCCAGCTTGTTTATGGAACTGTACAATTTTGCCACGGTTTACGGCTTCCGCCTAGAATCTAAGTTGGTTCAGTGCTTGTGTCACGATAGTTCCCCAGGGTGCAGTGATATAGCATAACAGAGTCATAAAATGAACGGAATTGGTACACCCAAGATTTCTCAAAAGATCTTGGTTTCTTGGATTATCATTTAATTAAATGTCAGTTTTCTCAGCATTGTGATAAGAATACACTTCAAATTAACTCCTTCTATGACATGCCCCTCCTCCCTTCCAGTTTTCCTTCCAGTAACCCCCCCCCCCCCCCACAATCAGTCTGAAGAAGAGTCACCTATCCATGCTCCCCACAGATGATTTCTGGCCCAAAGACTTACTCCAGCACTTTGTGTCTTTTTTGTAAATCAGCATCAACAGTTTAGTTTAGTTCAGTTTAGTGTAGTTTAGTTTAGTTTAGTTTAGTTTAGTTGAGATATACAGTGTGGAAACAGGCCCTTCAGCCCATCGAGTCCACGCCAACCAGTGATGGCTATACACAAGCACTGTCCTATACACAGGGGACAAATTACAATTTTACAGTTAATTAACCTCTTTGGAATGTGGGAGGAAACCAGTTACCCGGAAAAAGCCCGCACGGTCACGGGATAACGTACAAACTCCGTACAGATAGCACGTGTACTCAGGATCAACCCCGGATCTCTGGCGCTGTAAGACAGCAACTCTACTGCTGCTCCACAGTGTTCCTTGTGTCCAAAATGTATCCCCTTTGCATGATCATGTCTATTTGTGTGTGTTTTTTTAATGTTGTAGAAAGAGGCCATTTGGCCCATCAAGCCCATGCTAGCTCTCAAGCAATCCCCTTGTAATTTATTCTCCTTGCCTCCCTGTTTCCACATTCTGTCAGAAAGTTGAATGTAGAATATTTGCAGTTAATTTGCCTTTCATATTCAGCTAATAAAGGATCTTCCCCAGACCAGTCTTGAAACTCGAATAACAAGGGCAATTATATTTGAATACTAACCAGCAATACAACATTGCAAGTATCATCAGGGGCCAGTTTAAGTCTTACGATCAGCCGTGTTAACAGGTAAAATAAAAGTTGTGGGTACATTTGACATTCTGCAAACCTTTGGGAAAATTTTGTGATTTCTTCCAGTTTGTGTCATATAAAACTGCACCAAGCCAAGGAGGGTGGCAATATATTAGGGCGGCACGGTGGCGCAGCGGTAGAATTGCTGCCTTACAGCAAATGCAGTGCCGGAGACCTGGGTTCGATCCCGATTACGGGTGCTGTCTGTACGGAGTTTGTACGTTCTCCCCGTGACCGCGTGGGTTTTCTCCGTATCTTCCGTTTCCCCCCACACTCCAAAGATTTGGAGGTTTGTACGTTAATTGGCTTGGTAAATGTAAAAATTGTCCCTAGTGGGTGTAGGATTGTGTTAATGTGCAGGGATCGCTAGTAGGCTCGGACCCGGTGGGCCGAAGGGCTTGTTTCCACGTGGTATCTCTAAACTACACAAAACAAAACTAAATATCATAGGTGCTGGCTGCTATTATTTAGGATAGAGGTTTTACACCTTTTTTTGAGTATTAAGTTAAAATGCTAACCATGCTAATCACTTCAACTCCCCTTCCCATTCCCATACCAACCTTTCTGTCCTGGTCCTCATCCATTGCCAGAGTGAGGCCATACACAAACTGGAGGAACAGCACCTCATATTCCGTTTGGGTCATTTTCGCTAATTTTCTCCCCCTGGCTTCACAGTCCCCAATTTTTCAAACCTGTCCCACAACTTCTGCTCTTATCTCTCACCTTTGTTCCAGCCACCAGCCTATCAAAATCCCCCTCACCTGTGTCCATTCATTACCTGCCATGCTCTGTCCTGCCTCGCCCCTTCTCCAGCTTTCTCCTCCCCACTTACAATCAGTACGAAGAAGGGTCTCAACACGATGCACACCAGAGATGCTGCCTGACCTGCTGGGTTACAGCCCTGTCCCACGAGTTAATTCCAGGAGCACTCCCGAGTTTAAAAAAAATCAAACTCGTGGGAAGCACGGAGAATGAACGTAGCGGGTACGTCGGAGCTCAGGGACGGCTCTTACCGGCTCGTAACGCCAACGGCAGGTACTCGGGACGACTCGCTAACGACAGGTAAGCACGGGAAGACATGAAGATTTTTCAACATTTTGAAAAATGTCCACGAGAACCCCAAGTACCGACGAGTGGCCATTACCGTAAATCTCCGAGATCGAATCAGGGCAAACTCGGGAGAGCTCTTGGAATGAACTCGTACCGTGGGACAGGGGTTTTATTCAAGCACTTAAGGGCCTGTCCCACTTTGGCGTAATTTGCGCGTAAATTACGTGACATCATTTACACGTCACGATTCCGTGCGCATTACGCGCGCATGGTGCGTGGTGACGTAGGCAGTGATGCGCGGTCGCGCGCGGCGCCCCAGGATTTTGGGATGTACAAAATCTCCGCGCATCTCACCTGCGTGATGCGCTAATGACGCCCAAGTGGGACAGGCCCTTTAGTGTCCAAGATGAGCTCAAAGGTTGATTGACGCACATAATGAGCTCAGCTCTGCTGTAGCACCTGTTGGATCCGCTTCAACAGGTAATTAAACCAATGAGTGCAAAAGGTGGGAACACTTGTACCCCTGCACTGCCTTTCACAACTCCAGCAGTCAGAAGTGCTCGGCAACCAATGGATTACAGTAAAAGACAATAAACAATAGACAATAGGTGCAGGAGCAGGCCATTTGGCCCTTTGAGCCAACACCACCATTCAATGTGATCATGGCTGATCATTCCCAATCAGTACCCCGTTCCTGCCTTCTCCCCATATCACCTGACTGATTTTTAAGAGCCCTATCTAGCTCTCTCTTGAAAGCATCCAAAGAACCGGCCTCCACCGCCCTCTGAGGCAGAGAATTCCACAGACACAAAGTGCTGGAGTAACTCAGCGGGTCAGGCAGCATCTGCTACCTTGTTGAGGAGTCCCAACCGTTGATTTTTGACTTGGAGAGTTTGCCTTCGATACAAGGTTTTCTGTTGGTACGATCAAAGGACCATTTACAACTCGTAGGTCTTTTCAATTGTCCCAATACAAAAAATTTCCACAGCCGCACTTTTTACATTGGAAAAAAAATAGCAGATGCATGAAATCTGAAATAGAAACTGAAAACTGAAGAAAGTGGTGCAGCAGTAGAGTTGCTGCCTTACAGCACCAGGGATTGGGCTCAATCCTGACTATGGGTGCTGTCTGTACGGAGTTTGTACCTTCTTGCCGTGACTTTGTGGGTTTTCCCTAGGTGCTCCGGTTGGCTCTGACATTCCAAAGAAATGTAGGTTTGTAGGTTAATTGGCTTCTGTAAATTGTGCCTAGGATAGATCATTAGTCAGTGTAGACTGGGTGGGCTGAAGGGCCTGTTTCTATACTGTATCTCTAAATTAAACTATATTAAAATGTTTGAAACACTCAGCAGGTCAGGCAGCATCTGTGAGGAAAGAGAAACAGTTCATGTTTTAGGTCCGTGACCCGTCATCAGAACATTTTCTACTTTCTACCTTTTACTTTGCTTCTCTTCCTATTCAGTCATTAGTTGATTACAGCAAAACTTCCACAGTCTCTTCTCTGGTCAATTAAAGCATTTCAAACATATTATCTGAGTAAACTATACCGACCATGTCCCTGGTTACCTAAGAATTCAGCTTCAGATCATTTTATTGTTGAATACATCAGGTGCATTGAAATTCCTTGTTTGCATGCTCACAGAATGAACAGTACACATACAGTAATAATAAATACGACAGCAATGGAAAAAACAGCAAAATGGTGCAAGATTGCTGTGCAGAATCAAAGTAGTGCAAAAGGATTAAATGAATGAATGAATGAATGAATAAATAAATTTATTGGCCAAGTATGTTCACATACAAGGAATTTGCCTTGGTGCTCCACCCGCAAGTGGCAACGACATACAATGACAGTTAGGAATGACACATAAAACATTAAACATTAATAATAAAACATTATTGATTAAACATGTGAATTAAATAAAATACCAGAGCAAAAGGAGGCTACAGATTGTTGGTTATTGAATAGAGCTGCTACTCGTGGAAAAAAGCTGTTTTTATGTCTGGCTGTGGCAGCTTTGACAGTCCGGAGTCGCCTTCCAGAGGTAAGTGATTCAAAGAGTTTGTGGCCAGGGTGAGAGGGGTCAAAGATGATCTTGCCCGCTCGCTTCCTGACCCTTGCAGTGTACAGTTCGTCAATGGAGGGAAGGTTGCAGCCAACAACCTTCTCAGCTGATCGGACAATTCGCTGCAGCCTCCGGGTGTCGTGCTTGGTGGCTGAGCCAAACCAGACCATGATGGAGAACATGAGGACAGACTCTACAATGGCCGTGTAGAATTGGACCATCATTGCCTGTGGCAGATTGTGCTTCCTCAGCTGCTGCAGGAAGTACATCCTCTGTTGTGCCTTGTTGACTAAAAACGTATAATGACAGAGTATCCATATGATGTAGAGTTGAGAGTATGTGGCAGTATCTCCAGGATTGGGAAAGAGCCACATGAGGAATCATGAATCAAGTCATGAGTCAAGAGAAAGAAGAGAGGGAATCAAGGGTGTTTAAATGTAATAATTGTACCAAAAAACGAACAATGGCATTCTTACTTACAGTAGCACAACAGGTCTGTAGACACAGTACTCAAGCATAACATAATAAACAAAAACAAAAAAATATTATTTAAAACCACAAATATTAATCCTAATGTAAAAGCCTGAAATCTCTGCGACAGATGAATGTACAATTGAGGAGCCAAGACTGAGTTTGGTAAATGACGAGTTTGAAGAATTTCTGTCGGAAAGACCTCAATTAAATTCTTATAGACAATAGATGCACATTAGACAATAGGTGCAGGAGCAGGCCATTTGGCCCTTCGAGCAAGCACCGCCATTCAATGTGATCATGGCTGATCATCCCCAATCAGTACCCTCTGTTCCTGCCTTCTCCCCATATCCCCTGACTCCGCTATCTTTAAGAGCCCTATCTAGCTCTCTCTTGAAAGTATCCAGAGAGCCTGCCTCCACCGCACTCTGAGGCAGAGAATTCCACAGACTCACAATTCTCTTATACATATGTGGGCTTTATGAGATGCAAAGACATCAGATGTTCATTATTCATTATTTCTACACGGTGCAGCCAATAGGTCTGTATGAGGAAACAAGGAACTGCAGATGCTGCTTTACAAAAATAGACACAAAGTGCTGGAGTAACTCAGCACAACAGGCAGCACCTCTGTAAAACATGGATAGGTGACATTTCGGGTTGGGACCCTACTTCTGGTCTGTGTGCATTCTTATGAAAGTCTTGCGGAGGTGATCTTTCCATGGCTGTTCGAGTGTAATCATGAATTATTGGTTAGTCGACTTTTTATTCAAGTAATATACAGCAGAATAGTTTATTTTAGAGATACAGTGTGGAATATGGCCCTTCAGCCCACCGAGTCCATGCAGACCAATGATCACCCATACATTAGTTTTATCCCACTAGAGGGACAATTTACTATTTACAGAAGCCAATCAACCTGCAAAACTGCACGTCTTTGGGATGTGGGATAAAACCAAAAAACCCGGAGAAAACCAATGCAGTCACAGGAAGAACGTGCAAACTCCATACCAACGCATCCAAGGTCAGGATGGAACTCAAGTTATTGGCACTGTGAGGCAGCAACTCTACCGCTGCGCCAATATAAAAGTTGAAGGATTCACCTCAGATGACCTATTGATAATAATAATAATAAATTTAATTTTTATAGCGCTTTTCTAAGACTCAAAGTCGCGTTACAATAGTAACAGACAATAGCAAACGGAGAAGCGGCGAACAAACAGCGCCAGCGTCCTCTCCGTGCAGCACATAAAGAAAGAATACAGACATAACAATAATAAAGACATTTAAACATAAAAACATCCCCCCACAATGGTTCCCATTATGAGGGAAGGCACAAAGTCCAGTCCCCATCCCCAGTTCACCCATAGTCGGGCCTATTGAGGCCTCCACAGTTGCCTCCACGGAGGCCCGATGTTCCAGGCTGTTCTCGCCGGGTGATGGTGCTCCGGCGTCGGGAGAATCTTCACAGCGGCATGGGAACCCTGGAACGGCCGCTTCCGTACTGGAGACCGCGTCTTCCGAAGCCAACAAGGCCGCGCCGGATGGAGCTCCACAACTGGTGATCTCGGCGAGAGATCCCAGGCTCCCGATGTAAAGTCAGCACCGCCGCCCGCAGCTGGCCCTTCCTCAGACCCGCAGCTCCGCGATGTTTTTTATCGCCGGTCCCAGCATACCGGAGTTCCAGCCCGGCGACCCGGGCAAGGCATCGCCTGCTCCGCGATAGCGCTCCAGCGCTGTGCCGCCGCCGAAACCGTGGTACTGGGCGGTCCCCGACAGGAAACGCCACTCCATGCCCGCTGGTAGGCCGCGAGGACGGGTCGAAACTGCACTTTACAGTTCCAAACAAAACACTTTAACTAACTAAAAATAAAATAAAAAGATGAAGAGGCAGACAGCTGCTGGCTGGGCAGCCATGCACAGGACATTTGATTGCATTGTTAACTTCAGACGAGCTTGAGCTTACTGCTTGGCAGCTTGGAAGAGAAAATGGGCTGCACAGTGGTGCAGTCGTAGAGTCCCTGCCTTACAGCACAAGACACCCAGGTTTGATCCTGAGTCCGAGTGCTGTCTGTACGGAGTTTGTACATGCTCCCTATGACCGCGTGAGTGTTCTCCAGTTGCCCCAGTTTCCTCCCGCATTTCAAAGACATACAGATTTGTAATTGTCCCTAGTGTGTAGGGTAGTGCTAGTGTACCGGATGATCGCTGGTCGGTGCAGACTCGGTGGGCCGAAGGGCCTGTTTCCACACAGTATTTCTAAAGTCTCTAAAGTATCTCGTAAAAAAAAAGGAAATTGGAGGGAAGGTAACTGAACCAAAAGCAACATTGTGATTGGCATCCTAACCTGTTGGGAGGCAGCAAAGAAAAACGATTCAAAGAACAGAAGATAGTCCAAGAGAGGAAGATCGATGTGGAAGTGGAACACTCTAAGAATGTACAAGTGTGAAACAATAACTTGTTTGAATTGGAGAAGTCAAAAGTCTGGAAGCTGATCAATAATTTCAATGCGATACACATGAGGAAGTCAGTGATGGTGTAATTATTACAGAATTGAATATGAAAGAAGACTTAGATTAACAAAGGTAGCTGTAGATCAGTATGGCACAGACACATCAGAAGTAATTATTTTCGCAGGAATTGTTTTTCGGACTGGAGGCCTGTGACTAGCGGCGACCTTTACTGCCTGTGGTTTATAACAATGATTTGGATGAGAATGTACAAGACACGATTAGCAAGTTTGTAGATTACACAAAAGTGTGTGGCATCGTAGAAAGAGTAAAGAAGGATATCAAAAATTGCAGCAGGATCTTGATCGGTTGGGCAGGTGGGCTGAGGAATGGTTAATGGAGTTTAATACAGATAAGTGCGAGGTGTTGCATTTTGGGACGCAAACCAGGGCAAGATCTTCATAGTAAATGGCAGGGCTCTGGGTAGTGTTGTAGAGCTGTGGGATCCAGGAGTGGCGTCATATGTAGATAGGGTGGTCAAGAAGGCTTTTGGCACATTGGCCTTTATCAGTCAATGTATTGAGTATCAACATTTGGAGGTTATGTTACAGTTGTATAAGACATGTTTGGAGTATTGTATTCAGTTTTGGTCACCGAAGCGCAGGAGGATGACGGGTGATCTTATAGAGATGTATACAATCATGAGGGGAATAGATAGGGTAAGTGCACAGAGCATTTTCCCCAGAGGAGGGAACAAGTTCGAGGGGAAAGACATAATGGGAAATCGAGGAGCAACGTAATTTACACATATGGCGGTGTGTATATGGAACAAGCTGCCGAAGGAGATAGCTAAAGCAGGTATTATCACACCATTTAAATGGCATTAAAAGGTACATGGATAAGAGAGGTATGGAAGGATATAGGCCAAACGCAGGCAGGTGAGGTTAGTATAGATGGGGCATGTTGGGCGGCATAAGCAAGTTAGGCCCAAGGGCCTGTTTCCATGCTGCATGACTCATAAGGTCATAAGGAATAGTAGAATTAGGCCATTCGGCCCATCAAGTCTACTCCGCCATTTAATCATGGCTGATCTATCTCTTCCTCCTAACCGCATTCTCCTGCCTTCTCCCCATAACCTCTGACACCTGTTACTGATCAAAAATCGATCTATCACTGGCTTAAAAATATCCACTGACAGCCTCCACAGCCTTCTGTGGCAAAGAATTCCACAGATTCGCCACCCTCTGACTCTATGGATCTGTATGCAAAAGTTGTCCCCAAGGCCCCCTTTAAATGCTTCCCTTCTCACCGTAAGAATACGTCCCCTACTTTGAGAGTATCCAACACTAGCAAAAGGACTGTAACCATTCACCTTCCCTTTATCCACACCCCTCATGATTTTATATACCTCTATAAAATCACCCTCTTCTACATCCCTGGTACTCATGAAGGGATTTACTTGATCCCAACTACCTATACTGGATATGTGCCTCCTTTCCTGACCAGTGCCTTGATATACCACGTCATCCAGGGTTTCTGTAACCTCCAGCCTTGCCCTTCACTCTAACGTTTTCAAGAGGGAATTAGATATTCAAGGGATTAGGGGTAAAAAGCAAGAACGGGGTACTGATTTTGGATGATCAGCCATGATCATATTGAATGGCGGTGCTGGCTCGACGTGCCGAATGGCCTACTCCTGCACCTATTGTCAATGTTTCTATGTAACAAGTATACGCTGGCCCTGATCTCTACCTATCTCACATTAAAAGCCTCCCACTTGCCAGAAATCCCTTTGCTTGCAAACATCTTCTCCCTACCAACATTTGTAAAGGGGCTGTCCCACTTGGGCGACCTAATTGGCGAGTTTAGAAGAGTTTGAAAAAAGGACATGTTGAAGACCTCCTTCGACTATGTAGAAGACCTCCTTCGACATCCTTCGACGATGTTGAAGACCAGCTTCGACTAGCTACGACTAACTTCGGGAAAATTGGACACCGAATAGTAGAGCGTGAAGACGACCTCCTTCGATCTCCTTCGACCTCCCTTCAACTGTGATGAAGACTCTCTATGACTACCTTCGACTACCTTCGACCACCCTCGATTACCCACGACTAACATGCCGACCTACTACGACCTACTACGACCTACTATGACTAAACCTACTAGTAAAAAAAGTATCGATTTTTTCCATGGCATATTGAAAAAACACCGCAACCTAGCTGAGGCCTCGAGTACGCTGAGACCACTCTCGAGCATGAAGGAGAGTTACGAAGACCTCCTACGACCACGTGTTGACCATGCTGCGAGTATGAGTCGAGGGCAAACTCGCCAGAACTCGTGGATTAGGTCGCCCAAGTGGGACAGGCCCTTAAGTTCTTGTCAAATGCTTTCACGGGGAAGAAAAGTCAATGTTCAACAGAAATAATATTGACAAAAAGGCTATTCATTTTCATTACATTTATTGATGGGTAAAGCATTTGAAAATGTAGTAAAATCACAACAAATTAGACACCAAATAACACAGCATTAATTACTTTCCAAGCTCATTTGTTCAATTGTCTGTAAGATTGTAATTCAATTTTTATCCTGCATGTTCTGGCAACCAGCGTCAATCAGTTTGTTAATTTGTTGTGTTTAATCATTATCAGTCTGACAGTGAATGACTCTGTGAGTGTGTCGATCAATCTGAAGATGGTGAGGACATTTCTAAAGGAGTCCATTGACTCTCTCATCCTCTCCATTTGCTACTGAAACCTTGGCGAAGAAAAGACTAATTCATGGTCGAATGAAGACTCTATTCCACCCAACCCCCGAGGCTGTGTACGTTCAAGTAAAGGCAATTACTGACACCTAGTCAAAGCATAGTTTGACCCAGATAATCACCAAGATAGTTGGCAGATAAAGCATTAAGAAGGATTGGACCACCACAAAGCACTATCAGAAAAATATTGGAACATACAAGATACAGCACAGGGACAAGCCCTCAATGTCCATGCCAAACATAATAGCAGTTTAATCTAACCTTCCTCTGCCTGCACATGATCCATATCCCTCCATTCCCTGCATTTCCATCTACCCACCTAAACATCTCCTCAGTGTCAATATTGTATCTGCATCTACCACCACCCTTGGTACTTCCCAGGATCCCACAACCCCTGTGTAAAAAACTTGCCCCGCTGTCAAAGAAGATTCACCAGAATAATTCCGGGGATCAGAGGATAACTCTATGAAGAAAGGTTCAATAGATTTGGTCTGTATTCTTTGGAGTTTGAGGTACAAAGGAGGCTTGATGGGCTGAGATGTTGAGATGGTTTCAGTGGGAAAATCTTGAACGAGGGGACATATTTTCAAGAGTATGGGCTGGTCGTTTAAAACCGAGGTACTTAGAAACGTCTTCAAGCCAAGTCAAGTTTATTGTCATAAGCGCGTATAAAGGAGAACAGATACAATGAAAAGCTCGCTTGCAACAGAATTACAGGCACATAGTTTCAGCCAAGACTCAAACAAAAGTGTATATAAATTATACCTACATTCTTTAAACATTGCCCCTCTCACCATAAAGCTATGCCCTCTGGTCTTTGACATTTCCACCCTGGGAAAATGTTCTGTTCACCCTATCTATGCCCACCATTCTTCGATATATTTCTAATAGGTTTCCTCTGATTTGGATAATAAGACTCAAAAAGGACTGGTCTGTACTTGATATCTCATTCAAATGCTATAACCACTGGCTCCCAGTTAAGTAAAGCCTTGATTTTCAAATCCTCTTTCTTGTTTTCAAATCTCTCCATTACATTGCCTCTCTCTAACTCTGTAAGCTCTTAAGATATCTGCATTCCTCCAGTATTGGCCCCTTGAGCATTTCCAGATTTAATTGGAGGCATATGACCATACCACATGGAAACAGACCCTTCGGCCCAACTCATTCATGCCACCATTACTCCACCATTGGTGGTTGTGGCTTCAGATGCAAAGTCCTCTCCTGGAACATTTTATTTCAGATTACCTACACCTGCATTTTTGCTTTGTAAATATTCATTTATGAAGTCGTAGAACCTTCAACATGGATGCAGGCACGTCATCTCACCTTGTCCATGTGGACCAAGTTGACAAACTGAGCTAGTCGCATTTGTTTGCATTTGGCCCATGGCGGTCTGAAGGGGCTGTCCCACTTGGGCGACCTAATCGGCGAGTTCTGGCGAGTTTCCCCTCGACTCATACTCAGAGCATAGTCAACACGAGGTCGTAGGAGGTCTTCGTAACTCTCCTTCATGCTCGAGAATGGTCTCCGTGTACTCGAGGCCTCAGCTAGGTCGCGGCATTTTTTTCAATATGTTAAAAAGTGCCCGCTAGTAAAAAAAGGTCGCCGTGGAAAAAAATCGATACTTTTTTTTACTCGTAGGTTTAGTAGATCGGCATGTTAGTCGTAGGTAATCGAGGGTAGTCGAAGGTAGTTGAAGGTAGTCGTAGATAGTCTTCATCATAGTCGAAGGGAGATCGAAGGGCGGTCGAAGGAGATCGAAGGAGGTCGTCTTCACCCTCCACTATTCGGCGTCCAATTTTCCCGAAGTTAGTCGTAGCTAGTCGTAGCTAATCTTCAACATAGTCGAAGGAGGTTGAAGGAGGTCTTCTACATAGTCGAAGAAGGTCCTCAACATGTCAATTTTTCAAACTCTCCTAAACTTTTCTAAACTTGCCAATTAGGTCGCCCAAGTGGGAGAGCCCCTTAAAGTCTTCCTATCCATATATATGGACAAATGTCTTTTAAAAGTCGTAATTCTGCCTGCTTCTGTAGCCTCCTCTGCCAGATATTGATACAATGATACAATGATACAATTTATTTGTTTTCATTTGAACCTCATTGAGGTTCAAACAAAATTTGGTTTCTGCAGTCATACAAACAAGTAGAAGAACCAAGACACAACACAATTTACACAAACATCCATCACAGCGAATCTCCTCCTCACTGTGATGGAAGGCAAAGTCTTATCTCTCCCCTGTACTCCCCATTCTCCTCCCAATGTCAAAGGCAAAGCCCCCGGCGGGCGATGGTAACTAAGTCTCGCGGCCATTAAATCCATGCCGGGCGATGCAGGGCCACGCTCCGGGTCTTGATGTTGGAGCCCCCGGCGGGCGTTAGCAAGTCCCGCGGCCGTTAAAGCCGCGCCGGGCGATGTAAGGACCCGCTCCAGGTCTTGATGTTGGAGCCCCCGGCGGGCAATGGCAAGTCCCGTGGCCGTTAAAGCCGCGCCGGGCGATGTAAGGCCTCGCTCCAGGTCATCCTCAACACCGCAGCTCGGGCGGGAGAAGTCGCCATTGCGGAAGCCCCGAAAAGCGGTCTCCAACCAGGGACCCGCGAGCTCCCGGTGTTACCGTCCACCGAATCTCCGGGGTCGGGCCGCAGCAGAGCGCCACCACCGCTCCTCCCGCTCCGAACTCGGCCAGCTCCGCGATGGTAGTAGGTCCGCAGGCTCCGCGACTGGAGCCCCAGATCGTTCCGGTTGGAGGCCACTCCACGGTGCTAGGCCCCAATGACAACGGAGACCTGACAGAGAAAAGGTCGGGTCCTCCGTACAGGGAAAAGATTTTAAAAGTCCCCCCCCCACACATACCCAGTTTAAAAAAACACTATAAACTACACTCAAACGAGACAAAAAATAATAAAAAGACAGATGGACTGCAGAGACCGCTGCGACGTGAGTCGCGCTGCCCAGCCGCCATATTCCAGATGGTGCAGTGGTGCTGCTGGCAGACCTACTGCCGCATAGTGCCAGAGACGTGGCTTTGATCATGATCTCAGGTGCTGTCTGTATGGAGTCTGCCCTTTCTCCCTGTGACTGCATTATTTTCCTTCGGGTGCTCTGGTTTCCTCCCACATCCCAAAGACGTGCAAGTTGTGGGCTCTAATATTGTAAATTGTCCCTAGTATGTGGGATAGTATTAGTGTGCGGCGATCACTGGTTGGCACGGACACGTAAGGATGTCAAAGGTTACGAGGAGAAGGCAGGAAAATGGGGTTGAGAGGGAAAATAGATCAGCCAGGGTCGGATGATGGTGTAGAGTCGATGGGCCGCATAGCCAAATTCTGTTCCTTTGCTTATGGTCTAATTCAAGAAAATGATACATCACCACTTTTTCATGGCAACGAATGAGGAAGAATAAATGTGAACCTATCATTGCCAGTACACACCTAGTAAGGCTTCTCCCTCACACCTCCAGCACGTGCAATAAACCCTAAGGTTTGGTGCTGTCAGTGATGAGTTTGCATGTCCTCCCCGTGACCATGTGGATTTTCCCCTGTGCGCTCCCATGTTTGAGATGATCTGAAAGGAATGGGAAAGATGTCATAAAAACTCAAATCTTTGTATATTAAAAGTTTATATATTCAGATCTACTGATCTTCAGATCGACTTCCTCATTCACAGACCACAGTCTGTTCGAAGTGGAGGAACCACTTAATCCTCAGTAACAATTAGTATGGGAGCGCCTCAAGGCTGCGTGCTCAGCCCCCTGCTTTACTCACTCTATACCCATGACTGCGTAGCCGGTCATAGTGCCGAACTCCATCATCAAGTTCACGGATGACACCACTGTGGTTGGACGAATCACAGATGGGGACGAGTCAGAGTATAGAAGTGAGATCGACCGACTGACCAAATGGTGCCAGCACAACAACCTGGCTCTCAACATCAGTAAGACCAAGGAACTGATTGTGGACTTTAGTAGGGGAAGGATGAGGACCCACAATCCTGTTTATGTCAACGGGATTATGTCAATGGTGAAGAGGTTCAATAACTTCAAATTCCTGGGCGTGCATATATCAGAAGATCTTTCCTGGACCCAGCACACTGATGCAATTGTAAAGAAGGTACATCAGCGACTCTACTTCCTGAGAAGATTACGGAGATTCGGCATGTCGAAGAGGATTCTCCTAACTTCTACAGGTGCACGGTAGAGAGCATTCTGACTGGTTGCACCATGGCCTGGTTCGGCAACTTGAACGTCCAGGAGTGAAAAAGACTACAAAATGTTGTGACCACTGCCCAGTCCATCACCGGCTTTGACCTCCCCACCGTTGAAGGGATCTATCGTAGTCGCTGCCTCAAAAAGGCAGCCAAAATCATCAAGGATCCACACCATCCTGGCCACACACTTGTCTCACCATTGCCATCAGGAAGAAGGTACAGGAGCCTGAAGACTGTAACGTCCAGGTTCAGGAACAGCTACTTCCCCACAGCTATCTGGCTATTAAACACAACAAGTGAGCTCTGAACTGCAAAAGACTATATTATTATTTGATATTTGCCCTATAATTGTCACATTGAACTTTTTTCTTTTTTTTCCCGTTATATACAATGTTTACATATTCACATATTCTGTTGTGCTGCAGCAAGTAAGAATTTCATTATAAAACAATAAAACACTCTTGACTCTTGACATCCTCACCCCAGAACTGAACGTGGTACAACTCCCTCCCTCAATACTGCTTCTAATTCTGCTGCCGTAAATCTTAAATCAATTAGACACCGTCTTTCATGAGCCACCATAATCCACACTCTTGTCAACCATGGTGGTACAGTAAATTTAAGGCAGATCTTTCCCCATCAGGAAGTCTCAACAGTTAACTTTAATTACCCTTAAGAATAGTCCCAGTGATTAATATGAACCATTTATCATTGGAATCTGATATTTAGACTTTAGAGATTTTAGAGACATCAGCACAGAAACAGGCCCTTCGGCCCACTGAGTCCATGCCGACCAGTGATCACCCTGTGCACAAACACCATCCTACACACTAAGGGCAATTTATAATTTTACCGGAGCCATTGACTTACAAACCGGAATGTGAGAGGAGACCGAAGTACCTGGAGAAATCCCACGCGGTCACAGGGAGAACGTACAAACTCTATACAGACAGCACCCGCAGTTAGGATCGAACCCAGGTCTCTGGCGCTGTAAGGCAGCAATTCTACCGCTACGCTACCGTGCAGCCCAATATAATGATTATATCTAAGAGGCACTTAGACAGACACTTAAAGAGAAGGCATTGAAGGTTATAGTCAAAATGGAACCATATGGGATTAGAGAAGATGGGCAAGAAGGTGTAGGTGTGGATGGCTGGTGTAGGTGTGGAGCGGAGCAGAACGTTCAGGTGCCCTTTACTAATTTGCCACGTAAGTGTTCTAAGCACTGATGTGATGAGATTCCTACTGACAGGTTCTGGTCGCTCAGGTGATCCTATCAATTTTACTTGGCTACAATTGGGAAATCAAGCTGACCTAATCCAAAAACATTGGTGCATAGCCCCAAATAATGAAAGGCCTAGATAGAGTGGATGTGGGACGGGTGTTTCCAGTAGTGGGAGTGTCGAGGACAAGAAGGCACAGCCTCAGATTAAAAGAACGTACTTTTAGAATGAGGGTGAGAGGAATTTTTTTAACCAGCGTGGTGAGTCTGCGGAATTCATTGCCAGAGATGGTGGTTGCCCTACCATTGGTCAGCGGAGTTGGCTCGGGTTTGGAATCACTTGGGACCTCTCTTGACCCAGAGCCATGTCCCATGCTTTATATTAACACTGCTTGTGGACACAGTTTGGGGAAAGTTCCTGTCATGATCTTCCTGTTCATGCTCTGATCGCCCCAAAGAATGCAAAACCCCCCAAACCTCAGTCACCCAAGATTGGTAATGACTTCATCGTTGGTGGTCACTCGAAACGAGTATGACTGTCCTCTCTCCTCTCCATAGGGTCGTCTAGTTGTGGGTCTGCAGATGTCTGTAGAGGCCGATCCTCCATCTACACACCTTGGTGCAACGTGGGCAATGGAGACTGGCGGTGGTTGGTAATCGTCGAGCCTCCTTCTCTCTCTCCTTACGGTGCTGTCGCTTTGTCTCTGCGACACGGCGTAGTTCCATTTCATGACATGGAGCTCCATCCTGCACGGATTTCCTCCAGGAGCTCCCGTCTAGTGCAATGTACTCCCAGTTGCTTGATGTGATGTGGAATTTCTTCAGACTGTTCTTGATATTGTCCTTGAAGCATTTCTTTGACCCGCCGGGGCC